>NC_088303.1:9925838-10225838 GCF_032854445.1 Liolophura sinensis | reverse complement strand
TGTATATGGTTGCTATGATACTTTATTTATTCAAGATTTGACGTCGTTTTACGTTTCAGGGGGTTCTTGAATAATTAATTCGGCAAGATATTTTTCACATTTTTTTTTTGCAGGAACTATGTGAAATAAACAGACGGAGCAGTTTGGTAATGGTACAGTCGAAATCCGACTAGAGGGCAATGATCAAAAAATCATATGACATCATTGTCAGTGAGATCAAATACGAGAATCTTACAACACACTTGAAGTCGATGCCGATGTTACCACTGGCTACAGAGCAGCACTCTCTACCCTTCACACCAAGAGGCATAACTGGCACATTCAGATTTAAATTACTTTATGCACTGAATAGATTGACAGATTAACAGGACTAATTATACTGTAAATCTGAAAGATGTGATAATAAAGTATTACACAGGAGACAAATGCTTCCAGTAAACTGTGGACTAGAATATTGCCTGTACCATGCGTCCATGAAATCACCAGTAAATTTTTCTGGATAGTTTTCACATACCCATACATTCATTTGTTTCATACCCGTTTCACATTTTCATCGACAAATTCTCATCGAAATTCAATGTAAAACCCCATGCATTCGTCTATTCTAAATTAACCAATTGACCCAAGGTCAGTTTTTTGGGTAAAGGAAAAGGGAGTGTCAAAGGTAAACAACCGACCCTTTGCGGGCTACTGGCAAAAATTCCCACAGGTTTGCACGCCATGGTCACGAACGTTAATCCGTGCAAATGACTACACGAGCGGCGTCAAACTCTTCAAAACCCAATGAACTTTGAGAGTGTGTAATCTATCAATTCTGTGTCCATAAAGAGTACTGAACCTGCTTCCCGGGTGTCAGTAATTTTGCTGTTATTTGAAGAAAAGATGGTAGCATGTAGGTTATTTTCTGTTTCATAAGAGCAATTCTTGTCATTTGACTCCATTCACGCCAGTATAGGTTCGGAATCAGCCCGATATATTTCATGAAACCTTTACACTAATCACTGGCTTCAAAAAGGAGCTAATCTCCAGCCAAAGCTAATGCCACACGACGGTTATAGAAGAGTTCAAGTTGTCTGCTGTAATTAACAGTACTTGGCACAAATGCGCGCATATACCCTCGGCAGTGTGAACTTTTTACGGCTTCGGAAAGAGAGATGAAAGACGCAGTTGTGAGGGCTCCGTTGTAAATCTCACAACATGCACCCTACCATTATTAAATCCATTAATCTAACATCTTTATCTGCTTTTCTCGGGGTTTTGTTTAAACAATGCGGCCCTCATAGTGTCTGACGCAGGAAGACCGCCTGGGAAAACGTCCATATTTCTGACCGATCCTTCCACGGCATGACGACATGTTGAAGGCGTCAGGTTGATATCCCAGACGGCATGTGAGATATGGTATACCTGCCATGCGCTAAGTAGGCACATCCGTTACGCCTCTGTCGGTTTTGATGAATCCTTGTCTTTGTCAACGTTAAACGTCATTGTCTTTGACACTCCCAGGGTGTTTGTTTCTTTAACCATTATTACTTGTTGCCTGGCTGTGGTCTTGTTGCTTCCGTGAGGCAGTGAGGTGTAATTTTTGTTCATGAAGAAAACAAGTAAAATTTATTTGAATATGAAGTAAAATTATTGAAGAAGATATGAACATGAAAACAAATTTGAGGGATGCAGTTTATACTTTTTGTTTTATCCAAAGACAAAAGTAAGATGAAAAGCAGATTTTGCTATTTTAACGCTTTTTTCCGGCGGGAATTTCCTTCAAAATAAAAACATGATTACATGAACCAAAACCATTTCCACATATTTTGCATCTAGTTAGGGAGCAGTAAACTAGAAGGAAATATCGTGTTGGCTCACATAATCATATTATCATAAATCGAAAAAAAATAGTAAGCACAAGACCTACATAACGACTGAAACCCTGCCACTTGTAAATTTAGTTCGTTTCAAGTTTTATTCCACCTATTCGTATAGATGCATAAATAGGAGCAACTTATACTGAAAGTCCGATCATAATTTCAGCCAATTTCATAAGTTTCTCGTTTTTCTGTTTAGAGAATGTTTCTTATCAATCGCTGCATGTGTATTCCGGATACTAATAAGCTCCTTATTAAGAATCGATTTTGCCTGTTATCATGAACTTTGTATACTCGGCGGGTAATCAGTTTCTAGAGGAAGGGACTGTGGAAAGCCACGGCACACCAGATTAACAGATAACCCTAATCAACTGGCGTTGCAATCACGACTATCTTTCCTTCAGCCAGACGCATGTATCCAGTTATCGAAATTGCCCTTAGTCAGTGATACGTAAGAACACAATCTCTACACATAAATATATTGAAAGAAAATGAAGTTAGAACGTTTTCTCTAAGCTCAGTTTCAACACCAAGAACTCATTACCTCTGGTGACGTCATAATTATTCAAAAAACCTGCTGCATGCTGGATATTGGGCGGAGTTCAACATGTTTTGACGGAAGGCAACAATGGTTACCTAAACTACTATCAACTTCACTGTAAATCCTGTTTCTAAAGCTGCCATATTTGAAATTGTTTGCACATTTTCGTGTAATATAACCTTAATAAATGATTTTTATTTTATCTGTTGTGGTATATTATGTCACGGCAGTGTGGATTTAGAGAAAAAGCAATGCAGTCAGTTCGTCGATAGTAGAGGCGAGAGTGTAGACTAACCGCTTGTTCGTGTAGGCATTGTAAAGTAAATTTCTCTGCACGTCCATTGTCCAGCAATCCACTTGCTTCTCACTTATTATGACGTCACACAAGGCGCTTTGGTGTGGATACCAAGCTTATGTGAATTTAACGTTATAAATTAGAAAAAGTATTTTAATTACATTTTCTTTGTAATAATATGGACGTCTAACATATCAGTGTGTAGAGGTTGTGGTGTTACGTGTCACTAACGAAAGGCAATTTTGATTACGAGACTGATTGTAGAGATAGCCGAATATAGGCCAGATGCTAAAAGGAAGAGACTATAGTCTGGTGAGATAACGGCACTGGAACGTGTGCTGGCCGTCTCCACCGCCAGGCCAGCCATGTCGTGAGCGTGTGCTGGTCATATCCACCGCCAGGTCAGCCATGCCGTGAGCGTGTGCTGGCCGTATCCACCGCCAGGTCAGCCATGCCGTGAGCGTGTGCTGGTGGTATCCACCGCCAGGTCAGCCATGCCGTGAGCGTGTGCTGGTGGTATCCACCGCCAGGTCAGCCATGCCGTGAGCGTGTGCTGGCCGTATCTACCGCCAGGCCAGCCATGTTGTGAGCGTGTGCTGGTCATATCCACCGCCAGGCCAGCCATCTCGTGAGCGTGTGCTGGTCATATCCACCGCCAGTCCAGCCATCTCGTGAGCGTGTGCTGGTCATATCCACCGCCAGTCCAGCCATGTCGTGAGCATGTGCTGGTCATATCCACCGCCAGGCCAGCCATGTTGTGAGCGTGTGCTGACGGTATCCACCGCCAGGTCAGTCATGCCGTGAGCGTGTGCTGGTCATATCCACCGCCAGTCCAGCCATGTCGTGAGCGTGTGCTGGTCATATCCACCGCCAGGTCAGCCATGTCGTGAGCGTGTGCTGGTCATATCCACCGCCAGGCCAGCCATGTCGTGAGCGTGTGCTGGTCATATCCACCGCCAGGTCAGCCATGCCGTGAGCGTGTGCTGGTGGTATCCACCGCCAGGTCAGCCATGTCGTGAGCGTGTGCTGGTCGTATCCACTGCCGATTCAGCCGTGTCTTGACAGATAGGACCAGGTCCAGATTAGCTATATTTTGACAGGTCTGATCAGCAGTTTCCTGACGTATCAGGTCAACCATGCTGTGGCGGGCCAGATCATCCATATTGTGACGTACCAGATCAACCATGTCGTAATAGGTCAGATCAGCCATTTGTGACAGACCAGATCAGCCATGTCATGACGGACCAGATCAGCCATGTTGTGACGGGTTAGATCAGCCATGTTGTGACGTACCAGATCAGCCATGTTGTGACAGGTCAGATTAGCCATGTCATGACGGGCTAGATCAGCCATGTTGTGACGAGCCAGATCAGCGATATTGTGACGGATCAGATTAGCCATGTCGTGACGGGTCAGACCAGCCATGTCGTGACGGGCCAGATCAGCCATATTGTGATGGGTCAGATCAGCCATGTTGTGACGGGTCAGATTAGCCATGTTGTGACGGGTCAGATCAGCCATATTGTGATGGATCAGATCAGCTATATTGTGACGGGTGAGATTAGCCATGTTGTGACGGGTTAGATCAGCCATGTCGTGACGGGTCAGATCAGCCATATTGTGACGGGTCAGATCAGCCATATTGTTCAGCAAGTATGGGCTATAGATAACACCTGATGACGATATCGTTCGGCAGCGGGTTCTTGCTGGAATAAGCTCTTCCTAATACACCTTTAGATACATGCATGTACTGACTCAAACATGCCAGGATGGCAGAGGGTGTATCACCAAATGGCACTGGCACTGAAGATGTATCGATAATGCAAAAGCCACCGAAAGTTTAATTCATGTCATTTTAGTTCATGTCACATAAGCTATGGCGATAACACCGGTATTTTTTTAACAATTGTGATATTGTGTATAATCAACCTGGGAATGAGTGAATGAGTGCTGGAGGTTTAACGTCGTAACCGTCATATGACGACGAAGGAGTCCTTACAGTGCATGTATGTGTAATCTTTTATCTAGTGCTGCTTCACTGAGACGACACACCGAATGCAAGTAAGGCGCCCCGACCGAGCCATTTTACTGTTACAGTTCATCCAGTAGTAGCACTTTTATCTAGATCTTTGTGGAATAGTGTTAATGCTGAACGTCAAGCAAGGAAGCCTCAACTACTTCTTTTAAAGCCTTAGGCGTGACCCGACCCATGATTGACTCTGGATCTACCCCTCCCGGAGCGGGCGCTCTACCAACTGCGCTATCGGTTAAACTGGGGGTTCGACAGAACCTAATTCTAATTATTACCTTGTATACATCGCCTTGGATTTTGCTCACTTTGTTCTGCTTTGGTTTAGCCTTTACAGACTCGACCCGACTTTCGTCACAATCCGCGGGGATTTTAAGAAATGAAATGTCAAAAGGAGACTGATTGTAATTATTACCATGTCTCTATGATGGATTGATGATAAATGTCAAAATACAAATTCTACAGCGAGATTAATCTAATCCACAACAGCTTCCACCGCTTTAATACCTTCTTTCATTATTTTAATATTTGATCAGAGTGTGGCCTTTCATGTTCCCTGCAACACGAAAGTGGAGCAATGATTTTATTTACAAGCCACGTCAAGCCTACCGTGCGCCCTATCTATATCTGAATGTAATTCTAATTTGAGCGACACAGACAAATACTCATGATCCCGTTAGAGACGGAAATTAGGTTTTGACACGCTGTCGTTATGATCATCATCTAGAATTAAACAGGACCAAGTGCTATAATATATGTTGGTATACTAAACGTCATGCATCAAACTATTTTTCAATTTCGTATTTTCGGCCAAAAAAAGTGTATGTAAGGTCGTATATTTGTTGTCCAACCTTGCTCTCATCATTACTACAGTGCCAGTAATATGAAAACAGTTTTTCTTTGCAGTTAGCCCATTCTAATGTCCACATATTTGCAATGCTGCTTCAGTGTAGTGAAAGAATTCTTAAAAATATTCTTGGGTCAGTTTTAAGTCTTATTTTAAAGTTTGTGATATGTCTTTAGCATTGTACTGGGATTGGGGTGAAGGGAAGATGGAAAAAGGGTGGGGTTAAATGGCGTTTAACTACAAGACCCAAGATTCCGGCGGCCGGAAAGAAAATTAAGTATCCTACAACAAAGCGTGTTGTGTCCTCATTGTTGAAAGGTGTGAAAAAACAGGCCCGGAGCGCTTAGCTGGTCCCGCCAAGCCGGCTAGCTTACGGGTGGTGTTATTTCAAAACAATTCTGCCCATTGACAGAATCTATCCACAAACAGCGTGCGAAATCCCATCATCATTTATGTCCGACCACATGCATGTACGTATTTCTAAATTACCATTTCAAATATCTATCTAAAACCTATTTTTAAAAACATGTCAGATAAAAAGCGATTATTCCAGGATAAAACAAAAAACGAAGCGCCATCAGAAAGGCCACATGAAACGAAATTTTAAAATATGTGTTCTCGTTTAACTATAGATGAGATTAGGTATGCTTTTCATTAAATCATATTTTCTGTGACCCGTTTAGCAATTTCATGGGTTTATGTTTATATTCTACCCCGCTGTTAGTTTCGGGCTGTGTGCAAATATACGTATTAAACCTTTCAAAAAACATCCAGTGTGTCACGCAACACACCGACCGATACGTTCACCTCCACCAAATAATATCATTTCATGCCGTTTATTTCTACAAATAAAAGAGCTTGAGATTGTTAAACTGATACATTACTTTTATGACCTATATAAAGGTGAACCGTCGAAAGTTCCTTCAGTGATAAAGTGTTATTTTTCTACAGTTTGTAGGTATCGCTTTTGTTTTTACATTGTTTTGTATTTTACACCCAGACGCCATGACGCTATTCCTTATATATTCGAACCTTTCACTGTATTTTTCTCGGTGAGTGAAAATCGGCAGATTTACATACAGAAAAACCAGACATTTCATTTTACAGACTGTGCCACATGTTTGTTTTCAAACATAAATGCTTTACCGCAAGGGATCCTTCTGTTGCCCTGGAAGTGTGGCAAAAGCATAAAAGCAAAGCCAGGAAAAAAAATTTTCTACAAGATAATCAATCCTAATTATAAATATAAAATTGTTTTAGAAGCTACGACTTTCTTTTAATAGTTTCATGCCGGGATTGCTTCATTATTAAATATTTCGCTGGCTCATTTTTATATCTTTTTTTGCAGTGTTTTAACATTTTTTTTTGTATTTCTAGAGTGAACTTATGCGGTTTTGGTTTAACAATGATTCATCCGTTTGTCAACCGACCGCACCAGAACTGCGTGACACGCCACAGGACGTTAAGGCATTCATAGAGAAAGGTAATGATAAACTAAATTATTCATAAGAATTTCACTACATTTGTTTGCTATGAGAAACATTCTGTTCTTGTAGGCCTGTAATGTGAACAGTGTTTGCTTTAAATTTAAACTGTTAAAATAACTTATTTTGTTTATTTCGGTCCATGAAATTTTTAGTGAAAACATTTCAATAACACATCAACGCATTTCAATAAACGATAAAATTTCAGACAATTGTTTTTAGGGTGAGGACTAAGGAAAATGACGTGTAATATTGATTTTTCTGGCGACATCTCTAACGATGAACGCCACTTGATACCGTCGGCAGAACCAACTGCTTCTTGTTCCCTTATCCTAAAACATTATTTATTGGCCGCCGATGGGCCATTGGATTGAAAGGCGATATCTGATAGGCTGGCACAATTATCGGCTGTCAAGGGGATGTCGTCGTGACTCGATATCCACTAATTATTTATCACTTGACCTTTGTTTTCTTAGTAACTTATCAATTAGAACCTCGCCCGTGCAGGTGTTTGCAGCCCACATCTTTTTTAGAAAGATATTTCTTTTCTGCGATTAAAAACCCGAACAGTTGTTGCATTTTATCTAGCTCTTTGTGGAATAGTATTTCGTCCACCCGCAATGTACTAGACATGCCACAAGGGCTCTTCAGTGGAGATTACCTCTCCAGAAGAATTTATTATTCTGAAGTATGACAGTCTCTACAATTGAGTTCCCAATCAATAAGTGTGTATAGAATTAGTCGTTTCATCTAAAAGGTGCGACTCTTCAAATACTGCCCATCACGTAGTACCAACAACTCTATGTTTGTCTGGGAGAGGCGAGCAGTGATCGGGCGAGGTATTCTGCCTATGGTGGACGACTCACCCACCTACACTAATTAACCCAGGCGGTGACTTCAAAGACGCGAGCTGCATCACCATTGTTACTTATTTATGCTCTGCCTGATATCTGGTTTCAACGGCACTAACAGTCATAAGCACGCTGACAAGTCGTCGATTTGATATTCACTCCTGTCCGTTGTGACCGCAGGTTAATCGTAACATTGATTCCTGGAGACTCGTCAACAGCCCTGTCTCTCTCGCACAGGTAAAGCCGCCTTTGTCATCTTAGGTAACTGTGCAGGTAACTGTCCCTCTGGACGGACAGAGCCCGCAGACCTGTGACCACCGGCACCCACCATGAGGGGGAGAACTCAACAGGCTCTGGTCATCTTCTTGTGTTCCCAGATTCTTACAGCCGCCACATTGCCTGTCCGAACAATCTCAAACAATGATTTAACTGTGGTAAGTTACTTGTTTGGGTTTTTTTTAAAATTAAAACTAGAAAAGACTACAATGAAACAGGGCTTTCGACCAAATTACTATAACAACTACTTCACCAACTTTTGTATTTAGACCATCATTCAGTGGACGATTAATTTACAGATTCCAAAATAGATCAATAGATTTCTGAAAAGTGGTAGAAAGGGGTATGCTCAAGATGCTGTTCTTTAAAACAGGGTGTTAAGAGCCAATCAAGAATTTCAATGATTTTGAACAAGTTTTTGCAGAAACCCTTCAGATGCATGATACATGCCAGAAACACACACTGCTGGTTTTATCTTCATCTTTATTTTACTGATAAATTTCCCATTAATTTTTCCCAAAATGTTCCTGAGCAGACGCTTAAATGAGAAAGTCTATTGAACCATAGACATCATGTGAGAGAACTGTCTTAGACATAGCATGTTTTATCTGTTCAAGTTTTTGTCTTAACTTTGAGAACAGGATGCTAAAAATTGCGTTATTATACTTACGCTTCGGAGTAAGATCAAACGTAAGTACCCACATCTTAAACCAGGTCCTAAAACTGTTGTGAACATCCAAGCGGTATCTTCTTCTGTCTCTTACAAGATCATTGACCTCATATAATTATAAACAAGGTCTGCTTGAGTATAAGTTACTAATAGACATATCACCGCTCATAGATTTTACAAGGAATAAAGCAGTATTTAATCGGCATTGAATACATAGTGTTTTGTATCAAGCCAAACCGTCTAAACTTTTAGTTAGCGATATTTCTCAGTTGGTGCCACAAATGTGAGTAGTGAGTCGCATAATATATTTAACGCGCCGCATATAGTAAATTTAGCACTCTTATCAGCATATTCTATTCAATCAATTAATTACTTCGGGATGTGTTAGATGGGGACAGAAGTCAAACCCTCTTGTTTTATTTTATCCCTCTCCATGCATTTGTGTCTAGATATTAGTGTGTGACAGATAGCTTAGCAGCGCTCCAGTTTTATGTCCTAAGTACGTCATATTTCGTGATGCATCTGGAAACATTTCAAGAACAAAGGCTTGAAGTGATTATATCCGCCTTTATTGCAAATCTCCGTTTTTGCCAGAGAAACAAGAGGGCGAATAATGATTCATTAGGTCTGACAGAATCACTTTTAAAAGCTATTAGTAAATACTTGATAAATGACATGACTGTTCAGAGACAATACGTTGCGACAAATGGTCTTTGTTAGTACTAGATCTCGGAAGGTGTTTCACGACAATTTACGTGATGCGTTAATGGTTAGACGCACCTCATGTGGACCGGAGAAATGTGGATAGGCCAGAGCTTAACGCAACGGTCTTGCTTGCTGCCAGCGATAACCTTAGATTGAGGGTAGAAACAGGCCAGCTAGCCCGGCAGTAAAGGTTTACATAAGGCGCGATGTACGAGCGTATGGAAGTAGAGATTATGAGCAGAAACATATGGCTCATTATGGCAACAAGTGATGTATTGAAAGTCACACTCTAAGTCTTGCAATGATCACTCATGATTCAGAAAGAGGTTCTCGCATGTGATTTAATATCTAAATGTTGTACCTTTGTCACTATTATTCGTTTAACTGCCGTAGCCAAACAAATTTCTAATTTTAATTGTGGAATTCAGCTTAATCCAACAGACAGACATCATTCGTGACATAAGCTATAATAAGCAATGATCACGAGATTACCTCGTCTAGACGATAATGACTATAAAACAGTGTCTGATGACAAATCCCATTGTTGTGTACCTTATGAATCATAAATATTTCACCTACTGGTACGGTTCTTTCCTGGTTGTTTCTAGTTAAATTTTACTGCTAGAAGCAAAGAGGCGTGATAAAAAAGATAAAGCCAAGGCGATGATGTTCATAGAATTGTGTAGACAATAATGGAGTGTGTTAACTGTAAATAGGTGCCAGAGAGGAGGAATTGCGGTTTGTTCATTCACTGCCTTATTTACATATTTCATTGTTACTTACCCTCGACAACTACACCTTAGTGACTAAAATCGACGACACCATTTTTGGATATTACTGTATCAGCCATATCTATCGGCTGAAGGCACATATTACGTACATGTATTTCCATGCCCCCAACAAGTGAAGGACGTTTCAAATCGCTAACCGCCGGATGTATTCCAAAACAGCCGTTAACACAACACTGATCTTCTCAAATGGATACCATACGAACGTACCTTTCTTTGAAATAACGGGTGTATCAGTAAGGTACAAATACTGACTGGATTATAAGTGAAGTACTGACAAAATAGTCAGTAATTTACGCAGAAAGTCCAAACTAGATTTCTAAATGGTATGTTTTTTTTCTGCTGTACCCTTCTTTCTTCAGCGTGAAATTCGGAGAGTTTCTCGCCTGCTGCTAGCAGGTGTCGACTTACTTACACAATTCTTTTGTATTATTTATTACCCAGTGTTTTAGAATAAAAGATGCTTGGGCATAACAACCTCGTTCCAATCTTCTGTCCTACGACTTTTAGAAACAGTATGATAGGTACATGTATAATATTCACATTTCTTACGCCATAATATAGGTAAGATTACTTTATTGATGTTTTAGACCATGCTAAAAATACAGTTGTAATTGTAGTAATAAATTATCGAAAATAACAAAAAATGAAATTGATGAAACTGGACAGAGCCGAGACAAAACTACAGCACATTGCGAAATTCCTGATTTCCTTACGGAATGCATCAATTCAGCCACCGAGAGCTTTATTTGAACTCTCAGACTCATTCATTAAAGGCGGCTGCCCACTGATAGTTCCTTAGTAATTCACCTTGAGATTTCTTTAGTCACATTTAATTTTGGGAGTACATGTGACGAGATGTCAGTTTTTTTATTGCTCTGCTAATGAAAGATAAACATATGCGAACATGTATGTTTTGAAAATATTGTTCATGACGTTCAAAACCTTGTTATTTTATATCCACAACCTTCTATAGCAGTACTGTGCTCAGAAGAGGACCGACTTATGTTTAGCATTTAATGGAGTCTATTATTAGGGGTCCACGCAGGTAATCCTGCCGAACACCTATTGTTTTCTTTTTTTTTTTTTGATTGGTCTTTTACGCCGTACTCAAGAATATTTCACTTATACGACGGCGGCCAGCATTATGGTGGGTGGAAACCGGGCACAGCCCGGGGGAAACCCACGACCATCCGCAGGTTGCTGGCAGACCTTCCCACATACGGCCGAAGAGGAAGGCAGCATGAGCTGGACTTGAGCTCACAGCGACCGCATTGGTGAGAGGCTTCTGGGTCTTTACGCTGCGCTAGCGCGCTAACCGACTGAGCCACGGAGGCCCCCCTATTGTTTTCGTTCGGATTATTATTTTTCCACCGATTTTGTGAGCAACATACATCCTAAACAGTTTTGACCGATTGACTTCTAATTTTGCAGTAAAATTCCCCAATACCTGAAGTTGTGCACTACGGAACCCGATTTTTTTTTTTTTTTTTTTTGCCACGTGGTTTAGCGGCCATATTGGATTTTGTATGAAATCTTTTAAACATCCTCTTTTCAAGAACCAGTGAACGTATTAATTTGATATGCAGGTAGACTGTTGGTAATTACAATAAGTTTGAAAAAATCGTTGACTTCCGGTAATACCAGTGGAAGCCCGCCATTGATCGAAGCTGTGAAGTCACAACTAGTTTTGAAATTTCAAAGCTGATTTCGAATCTTCTTTTGTCTTTGCCTATCTTTGTAACTTTTTAAGATATGGTCAAAAACTCAAATTTAGTTACGTAATTTCAGTGACCTCTAACTCGAAAACTATGGGAACTAGAAAAGTTAAATTTGCAGCAAAATGTAGCCCAAGACATGTTCTTTCCGTATCGTGTCGACGGATTTGAGCTACAAATAATGGATTTTCGATAGAGGCCTTTAAATGACGCCAGCGTTTTTTGTTGTTTTTGTTGTTTGTTTTTTTTTGTTTTTTTTTTTGTTGTTGTTGTTGTTTTTTGGATTGTTTGTTTTGTTTTCCTAAATACATGTTTATCATATTACTTTAACACTGAGTTAGACAGCATCTGGACAGATATATAATCTGCTGACTTGCGCGTTTCCGTTGTACTGTCAATACCTTCCCAAAGGCGTTGTGCGTCTAGGTATAGTTCAGTTGTCTCCCATTTGACAGCATATAGTGATAACTACGAGAAAGAACGACGTTTATGGAGTTCTGTGACTACTTTGTTGTACCGGACGCCAGTCCCTTCAGTTTCTAGTTGTACTGGATCAGGACTTCAAATAAGACATTGTCATAAGGAGACATTACCATGAGACCAAAATTGGGTTGGAAATGACTTCAACCCAATAAATGATAAAATAGCGAGAAACAACAAATTTAGTAACGATCTGATGGAAATCGGTGAATTCGATTGTTTAAATAAACCTCTATAATCATTTTCATCATTTAATTTTGTCAGACACGCACTAGTATTCTAGCTTAATGTTAATTATTTAGGACTTTTACCGCCGTATTTTCAAGAGAACTGATGTATTTACGATGGTGCAGCCGTTCCCTCTGGACTCCAACCGCCTACCCTGGAACCCAAAACTGATTTACGTCGTATATAAAACGGATAAACCTTAGGTATACACTGAAAGCGCCGGCACAACACCGAGAGATACTTGGACAACGGTACGCCATAATCACAAATTCTCAACCTCTAATCAGAGACCCCCGACATTCGCTAAGATGTGTACATAAACAGACTGGTGGGAGAATAAATACTAAACGTACCTCCAACTGGTTAAATGTATATCTGCTTTTCCTGGAGCAGCACACATTTGTGTATAGTTATTCCTATCAAGTGTCATTTCCAAAGAGAAAGCACCCAGGCTATGTGGTACAGTCGTGTTTTCAAGGCCGCCGCCATACGATTAAACGGGCGAGTGCATTTTGGGAACGTGCTCATAAGAAGAAGGTTTTCTTTTCTATAAATAATTTTAGTCTCTTGGAATATATTTGCAACGCAATTTTAAACTTTTCTTGCAACTGGGTTATTTATAGTATCATAATTTTGAACAATCAAAAATCAAGTAAACTACAATTTATATAGCTCAGGAATTTTGACTACTGGGGACGATTTCCGTGTTCACGTGACCACGTATAAAGAGCAATGTAAATAGAAGCTCTCTTACAACAACGGGAATACCAAGATGGTTTCTCATGACAAATAATACTTGATCGCATTACCACCACGGGGAGAGACGTTACGACGTTGACTTGATCATCTAGAGGCATGTGGAGTGATTATCAGAAAGGAAAATGGTGTTTGTCCCCTTCATTTTAAAAACACTGGTCCATACTGGCTATCTTGCTATCCTAAATAAGCCACATCTTACTTATATTATGCATGTTAATACGCTTGTAATGTGCGTTTGTATGTAGGACTCGTCCAGTCTTGTACTTTTTGCGGCAGATTCCGATGATTCGGATACGATGAAGGTTTTCAGAACTTTTTTTTTTTTTTGGTATGATTATTAGTGAGCGTTGACATACGACAACACATGAGATATTGTGATTTAAATGGTGTAAAACAACAATCTGACAGACAAATCCTGCGATTTTGTCATTTATGTTGACAGATTCCTGCAAAGAGACAAACAACCCTGTGGGCAAGTTTACTTAATACGGTCGTGTCTCATCACATAGACGACTTGGAGAAGATTGACAAGGAATTGGCGGACCATCTGCGATTTTCAGAATTAAAAGATGCAGAACAAAATTCTGAGAAGAAGTGGGAGACTGTGAACTGCCTGGTTCATGTTGTGGCCTGTTATCGTAGGCGCCGGAGACGCATGGCATTGGGCAATTTGGCGGAGAGCTGAATACTCTGAACGATAATGTCGCGAAACCTGGATTTCCGGCTATCGTTCTGGAAAATACTACATTGCAGTGATTTGTGTCTTGTGCAGAAAAAAAGGAAACGTTTGTAGCTTTTCCCTCGACTGTGAAAAATTATCTAATCAGAGACGTGAAAACAAATGACAGCCTTAATCCGATCCTGAATAAAGTTAAGGAAATTTATCCAACCACGACGACCAAGATGGCGCCTGTATAACGCAGGCTGGGAATTCCCGACGTAAGGATGCCCTGTAAAATATGCCGTGCTCAGTGGAGTTTATTTGCCAGAGGGTAAACCTCACAGTATCTGGTGATCAGCTGAAATCGAGAGGCGCCTGATCCACCATATAATCACAGTTGGGGACTAGCAAGGAAAATTTGCTTCGAGAAATCGGCATTAATATTTAAAAGCCTAAAGAGATGTGTTGCAATTTTTCTTTCCTGTTCTGTTTTCCTGTAGTCTGATGTTATTGTATGGCCAAACACGGAGGGCATTCTCTCTGTGTTTTAATAGATAACATTTATTCCCATCTATTTCCCAACTGTTAGTCTCAACCTTTAAGTACATCGACCGCGGCCTAAAATAATGGAAAGCAAATCACCCCAGATCATCTAAGGGATTTTAACGACTTGCCTAACTGGAGAGCTCTCATGTTTCTCGTGTTGTTTTTTGTTTTGATGACTTACCTTCAGATTATTCTACAAGAACAATATATACAAGTAAACCATTCAAATCTATTACAGAAGAAATTTAACGAAATGTGCAATGATATTGGGATATTTGTTTTGTTTTCTTTTCCCCAGCTGTTTGACAACACCGAAGCCACAGCAATGCACATATATATAAATACCTGTTACAATCTGAATTACTTACATTAATAGTTGTGTATTTGCGAGTTGGTGATATCAAACAAATGTAATGTCGATTTTATTGTTGATGTAGTGCAGAAAAGACGAGCAACAGTTGCTTCTTGAAAAAGAATCGACAAGGCTGTTGCGAGTTGTTTCTCCTACTTAAATGTGTTTGTAGTAAATTAACAGTTATCGATTCTTTTTCAAGAATCGCGCGGTGTCATTTCAAGCAAATAATAAAAAGATGTTACATCACAATTAGCTTCAATGAATGCTTTTTCGTGCCAGCTTAGTCGCAATATTTGCATAGTTGAAAGTAATACGTAGCATGGTTAATCTTTCGTGACGGTGTTACATGAAGTTTTAGCGCAACAGCGTTAGAGCTTTTAGCCAATGGGAGCTCAGTCTGTTGTACTCTTTGCAGGTTACTACTTGATCCTACACTGGGCGTGTAAGATTTTATGGACAGTGACTCCAACTATGATTAGTTCTGCGAGAAGTAAATATGAAATGATTGAAGCTTACATATAATCTGGCGAAGTCTGATAGTAGATTACACAATTTCTTTCACCTTAGTACAAACTCTGTTTTGCTATTTTTTGCCGATCAGCCTTTTATCACAACAGCAACATTTGGTGTATTTAAAATGAAGGCGAAGGACGAAACTCTCAGAAAATAATAAATTTCACATTGACAGGATACGAATGGATCCTTCATATATAACATTCTTATGTTAAACAAAGGTACATCACTCAAACCACAAACTCGCAAGTGTGGATTCTTGAAAAATAATCAACTGCGTAGACAATAACAGAACGTCACAACAAACGTTTAACATTGCCTAGCGGATACATCATGAAACCCCCAATTCGACTACAGCCATCAGTTACTTAATTTCTTTCTCTTAAGAAATGTTTGTAAGACTAAATATTTTCACTAAAGGTGTGACCATTGGCTGATCACAAATGAAAATCCTTGTGAATATTTAACCTCATCTAGATCAAATACGCTCGGAGGAGCGTATATGTCGCTCTATGCTGGCCAAAGGCATCACTTAGGGTGAACAGTTAAACATATTAAACCAGAGTCATTTATTTATGCATGCAATGGGAAAACATAGGCAACCACAAACTCTAAACTGCAAAGGTAAAATTCTCATAATTGATACTATTTCTTATGCCGAATGATCACCTGATGAATTTATTGGCAGGATTTCACTTATTCAAAATTACAACTGGTGTATTTTATTATTGAATTATTATTTTGTGATCTGTTGTTATTCACCAATAAACTGATCTATTTTTATTCATTAACGGTCATTTATTAATGAAAGGAACATCGTCGATAAGATCCTCCTTAATCCAGACTTGACGTTAGTTTATACATATACATTGTTTTCCCGTCATTTGCCTTCAAGCACTAATAAATTCTACTGAGGGATGATTTCTCTGTCCAGGTAGACTTTCATTAGTTTTGAAAGGTCAACCCACCACAGATCTCTGTCGGGACAGCGTGATTTAAACTGAAGGAGATAAAGAGACTTCATAAGCTCTGAGATCAAAGCTTTCTGTATTAATATTGTGAGTCGCTGTACATCGTCATTCGAAGGCAACACGATAAATCCACATCAAAGATGGCCTCCACATATTCGCGTTGAAAGTTTTGTGTCACAGTTGTGTCGCTTTTAAAACTACATGTAAGCCAAGTTGTGGCGATCCTTTACGAATCAACAAAAGAGAAAGAGGAAATTTTTCAAAGTTTGTGGGAAAAGTGGAATAAAAAAGATGCACAACACAAGATGACATAATGTTAGCACTTAGTGTTGCCATATGTGTTTTAGTTGATCATTTCGAAGATCAGTATTGGTCTATTCAAGACAAGGACTGCAAGTAGATGGGAAATCGTATAATAAACTAAAGCACTGGCAAAAGCAATCGCTCAGGCCGATTGCTGACCTGCTCACACTGGCAGATCTTCTGCGAAATGACTTTATGTGGTTTCCCTGGTATGCAGTTGAAGTTGTTATGGAACAGGTGTAGCTGATGAAATAGGCCAAACTAAGGTATTTGTTGCCAACCAGCTGTCCACTGTACACCGTTAAATGTATCAGGTAATATAGTTTTCCGTCTAATATTGTCATCTGAAAAGCTTTGTCTGCTGATAAAACAAAAAGTATAAAGCACTTCACTCCAATTTTTCACACACATATTCTTTAATATTTGTATTGCATATTCAGGTAACTTTTCCTTGTTTTCTGCAAGAAAAAAATTACAATTTGGAGGTATCATAATGTGTGGACAACCATAATGTGCTTAGAGTCATCACAGTGCGTGTGATGGAATCATAATGCGTTTGGAGGCATCATCGTGTGTGTGGAGAAATCATAATGTGTTTGGAGAAATCATATCGCGTATGGAGAAATCTAATTTGCTTGGAGGCATCATAGTGTGTGTGAAAACATCATATAGTGTTTAGAGGCATTATTGTGTGTGAAGAAATCATAGTGTGTGAGCAGAAAACATAGAATGAGTCGAAAAATCATAGAATGTGTGGAATTCATGGCGCCTGTGAAGAAATCACATTGTGTGCCGAAAAACAAAAGTGTGAGTGTGTAGAAATCACAAAGTGTGCAGAGATTTTTAGCTTATGGAGATTAGCAGCTTACAGGAATATTTGTTGAGTGTTAAATGATTTTCATAATATTAATAAAAAGTTTCATGGTTAGTGTATACGTACGCTCAGGTATAATGTCCATACAACGTTCATGATATAATCGTTAAAATAGAGGTTAAGGATTTGGTTGTTAAGTTCAAATGTGTGTGTAGATATCGCTGTGTTCGGAGAGCATATGAAGAGTTCACATTATGTATGCAAAGTGTGTAATGTTTACGCCTATTTAGTTGCTGTGCATACACTTATGTAATGTACACTTTTCACAAACTTTTCATATTGAGTTCTCTGTATGTAGGTTTGGAAGTGTGTGTGAATTGTTGATAAAATGTATTGATGTTTCAGTGTTTGTGCAAAGTTCATAATGTATACATATATCGTTATGTGTATGGAGTTTGAATGGCGCAGAGAGTTGTGGGTAGTTCTTAGCGAGTTGTACCTGTGGAGAGATTGTACCGTACGTGGGTAGTTCTTAGCTAGTTGTATCTATGGGGAGTTTTTTCCGTATGTGGAGTTGTACGTATGGAGAGTTTGTATCGTATGTGGGTAGGTCGTATTGAGCTGTATGTATTGAGGATTTGTACCGTACGTGGGTAGTTCGTAGTGAGTTGTATCTATGGAGAGCTTGTATCGTATGTGGGGAGTTCGTAGTGAGTTGTACGTATGGAGAGTTTGTATCGTATGTGGTTAGGTCCTAGTGAGTTGTATGTATGGAGAATTTGTATTGTGTGTGGGTAGTTCGTAGTGAGTTGTATGTATGGAGATCTTGTATCGTATGTGAGTTGTTGACAGTGAGATGTATTTGTCGGGGGGAGGGGGAAGGGAGTATATTGTTTGTCGGTTGTCCACAGTGATTGAGAAATTAGCAGAGTGATTCTGTATGTACACTGTATTTCTGTACAGCCGTTTAGCACATCTTGTCTGTGATGGGCACAGTGTACACAGACGCATCTGTTGCATGAATCGGTACAGTGATAACTCTACTCACAATCTCTTTTTACGTTTTTCATTCCAGCAGTTCATCAATTTAATCCTGTTCTTTTAAAGTTTCCTCTCACCGGGACAACGTATGACTTCTGTTTGCTACAATTCCTCACGACAGCGTTATCTCCAAACAGATCGCTTCCCAATCTCTTCACTAAATTATTCACATGTGATAAGCTGAAATCAATTCTCCATAGATGAGGGTTATATCTGTACCTCTAAACACATCCGACTGTGCCAATATCAATGCAATCCCGAGTGGGTTTTAAATGAACATGATGCTCTGGGGAAAACTGAAAGGTGTATTGGTCAGGATAAAATGTATTTGTCAGGGATTACGAGTGAGCAAGTCGGGTTAATAGTAGTAGAATTGGTTTCACAATGGTATCAGACACAGTAGCGAATATGCAGGATTATCACAAATGATTAGTTCTCTTTCAATACCATTAGACTTTTGTCACGCATTGCATGGAATGATCACATAAATATGCTCTTAAACCTAATTGTTTAATGAGGCATATTATTCATTGTCGGTCGAAAAAAATGCCGTATGTGACATAAATGGCACTCTTTTCATTCACGTGTCGATGCACTTCGTCTCTCTGTAAGTAATGTTGGTTTTGCTTTTGCACCAGTCTTTGTGTATTTCTTTTTCTTACTCACAACTTCCACTAGTATGACAAACGTTACCAGTATATGACGACTGAGGTTTACTATTTCTTTGGTTCGTCTTTTCGTCTACGTAAACAGGCCTTGAAGGACTTGTATTGCTTTGGTCAAACGCCTGTTCTCGTGCTCTGGAAGAAATGCCATCGTGTTGAGCAAGGCTCTGATAGTTCTAATATTCTCAAAAGGTTACATATTCGTTCAAGTTTCTAGTCCAGTGTAAACGTTTAATATTGTGAGTGCAACTATTGGAATTTTTTTTTTAATTTGAACTGTCGGTAACACTATTGCCGATGTTGTTACTCAGGACAATGTTTGTAGAACAGTTGGTCTAATCTAGTGTTCATTTTCACACAGATATGGGCCAGACTCTTCACACGCTGGCTAGGTCGTTAGGAATCTAGTCGTTTCCAAGCAGCAGAGCGTAAAACGTTCCCTAGAAGCGAACATATGGGGAGAGAAACGGGTAACGATGTCAAAAACCGCGGCTTGTCGACTGATGTAGCGTACAAATGTTATAACATGACCATATTCTCGGTTACACTGAAGCCCACTCATTCTTGGCCGCTGTGAGGTTAGTATACTGTAGTATACACGAGAACTCTCACAACCGTACAAAGATGACGGAAGAACGGACCTTCAAATATTAATGATAACCGTTTAATGTAATGTTGGAGTAGCGTGATTATTATGTTCACCGATATATATGTTATTGTAACGCATCTTGATGGCACGATGGTTGATAGGCCTAAATATGCTACTAAAATCGTTTGTGGACCTATATACTTCTGTCATAATACTCTATAAAATTGATCCAATTGACCTGACATAAATCTTCGGTGATGTACACGCCATAGTCAATTACCGTCGTAGACTGTAAATATTAGCTCAGATATAGTTCCCAAAATAATACAATTTACTCAGATCATATAAAAGATTTCAGTTCAGGCATATAAAATAACTAGTATATGTATATCTGGACATATACATGTACAGGTAAATACGAGGTGACGTTAGCACACCTTTTCTTCCTATCTCGATTGACTAATTGAATGTTGTTGAAGCTAAGAAGGGGGCTGAGTTAAGTCATCGTTAATAGCATCATTACTTTGTATATTTACGTCATGGTCCTACACCTGATTGTATATGCTTTTTCTTCAGTTAAATATCATCACGCCAAATTAAGTTTTGTCAGTATATTCCCATTAGACTAGTATTATCACAAGCCGCTATTCCACTCCTCAACATTAGTAGAGAACAGTGGTTGATTTGGTTTGAGTGGTTGAAATATTTATGGTCCGATAGCTGTATTCTTTATTCAGCACTTTAACCGTCAGAGCAAGTATATCAGAGCTTTAGCCATATATCAATCACCGAACCCGCGCTTAAATCTGAGCCAGCGAGCCAGCATTTTAACCGTTTGAAACAGTAATCTGACGTTTCAACCGTCTGAAACAGCAATCCAGTGCTTCAAATATCTGAACCAGAAATCCAGGGATTCAAAAGTCTGAATCAGCAACCTAGGGGCATGTACTATGAAGTAGTCGAAAAATGTGACTGGCGTAACTTCCATGACAGCATATAATGCTTGGTGCAACGTTTCGACAGCTGTGTAAAATGGACCCCACCTCCCCCACCCATCCCCGTCTCTGAAACACAAAGCCAATGCTTTAACCGTTCGAACCAGTGATCCAGTGCTATAGCCGTCTGAACTAGTGATTCAAATGTTTAACCAGCTAATCCAGCGATCCAGAGCTTTAACCGTCTGAACCAACTTTAAACGTCTGAAACAGCGATCCAACCCTGTAAACGTTTGATCCAGCAATCCATAGCTTTTACCGTCTGAACCAGCTTTAAGCGCCTGAAGCAGCGATCCAACGCTTTAACCCGATAAAGCAGCGATCCAACGCTTTATCCACCTAAAGGAGCGACCCAACGCTTTATCCACCTAAAGGAGCGACCCAACGCTTTAACCCACTGTAGCAGGGACCCACTGAACCCATTTGAACCAGAGATTAAGTGACTGAACCAGAGAACCCTACACTGAAAGAAAATTTAAATGTGTGGTGTGTATCAATACACTTTTAACAAAGGGATAGAAAGGCAGCTCAGGTGTAGGTAAAACTGTGTTAGACGTTCGATCTTTCCACAAAGCAAACAAGCTCTATGCTCGATTAAGCAAACAAATGATCGTTAAATCAAGCAAGCTACATGTTTCAATCCCAGTTGTCAATTCACTTACCCCAACATGGCGGTAAATCATTCTGCCAGGGTGCTCAAATTATGTTTACAGATAGTATGGCTGCACAAACTCATGATCATACGCAAGGCTATTTGAGTTTTGTCATGAAAAGTAGGAACATGATTGAACTTTACTATTATTATACAATCCGCGATTCCATGACGAATCAATGATTGTCTTACATGTATATGTGATAAGTAATCCAGGCTCTTTGGGGAAAATCACTCTCCTTAATCATTCATATTACTTGAGCTATAGCTAAAGTAAAAGCGAAACAATACACCTGTCCATTATATAGGGATTGGTTTGAGGATGTCGTCGTTGAAACGCTAAGCCAGCACGCCTGTCCACAGTTAAATGGTTTTGAGGAGGCCAGATCGTTAAGGGGATTGGATTCATTGGTAATGTACCTATCATTGCAGGAGTTTTCTGTACCAGGATTCCAGCACCAGCCTGACAAATGAGCACGTAAAGAATTAAGGGGGAAATTGTGCCAAGTCAATGACGATTCTTAGACAAATAGAAACAGACTTTCCTGACATCTGACCGGACCTGCTTACAGAATTGAGACGCATTGGGACGTAAAGGCATTACAGTAATGGATTAAATTTCAACAGGCAGTGACGAGAGAGTCTAGTAGTTTATTGATTCGAGCGAATAACGTTATACAATGTAGTATTGTATTGTTTGGCGACGCTGTGACTCAGGCCTACTCAAGAGGCAAGTGGAACTACTTACATACCAAAGTCTCGAGAAAATATCAGTTATCTCCCTTTGCCCAAGCAAGATCGCTGGATCATTTCTGTCACAAAGGCAGATTATTATTTATTTTATCAGTGTTTTCCAATCATCCGCGGCTTGCTGCAAGACCTTCCCACTTACAGCCGATTTATCATTATCCCATTCTAAAACATTCCCACTAATACACACACGATCTGGAATGTTGGTTCCTACGCCTGTGCCGGAAGAACGTACTAGCCATTAGATATTCCACAGAATTAGCGAGTCATGACATTTTTCTAACGTTTTCTTGAGTGTTATGATGTTCATTAACTGCTTGTTCCATTGGAACGCTTTGCATTTAATCTAATTAGTTGTCTCAGTGTCATGGCATGTGCTACACAGTAGCGTAACTGCAATTCAGCAATCATTAAAAAATATAACGAGTCAAGGACATAAACTGTTTGACTAAATCTGATAATGGTGGTGCACAATACTAAAACAACTTATAATGAATTTCCAACACCGAAACAACTATATCTAGTTGAGTTTCAGTCTCGCAACAAACATTGTATTACAAACTTTGGAAACTTGAATGCCACTGGATTGATGTCAACGTTATTTATAACGCTTTTGTTTCATGTCACTGGATGAGAATAATTAGACGTGTGTTGCAAAAATGCAGAGCTGGAAAGAACCAAAGGTCCATACTAATGAGAAATAAATATTGCAGGAAAAAAAAACGATTCAAACGAGTATCCGACTAGTCAAGGGAGACAACTACTACAGAATTTTCCCCAGCAACTGAGCAAAGTAACGCCTACAATAACTAGTGTAAAGAGCCAGCATACACACCTTGAATTTGTCGGAAGTTGAATCTCATGTACCAACACCAAAACCTTTCGTTTTCCGTCAAACTTACCCTTTGATGACATAGATCATCGGTGAATCGGAACAAAGTCGCCTGTTTTATGAATGTTGTCTACCTGCATACCACCTGAATATAGCGTAATGACCAAAAGCCTCTCACCAATGCGGTCGCTGTGAGCTCAAGTCCAGCTCAATCTGGCTTTCTCTCTGGTCGTATGTGGAAAGATCTATCGGCAACCTGTGGATGGTCGTGGGTTTCCCCCAGGCCCTGTCTGGTTTCTTACCACCATACTGCTGGCCGCCGCCGTATGAGTGAACTATTCTTGGGTACGACGTAAAACAACAATCAAATCAATAAATAAATTTATACACTGACACCATTGTTTACCACGGTTCTTTCAACCTACGTTCCCACCGGTTTGCTAGCGGATCACAGGTGTTCGAGTGACGTGTATCGGCTGTCCAAGTGACGTACTAATTTCGAAAGATTCCATTTAAAACTTGGCTACTTCACCCTTTGGCATTTCAAATCGGATCTCTGTGTCCGTAGTCCAGCTACTGGTTATTCCTCGTTTGCAATAAGTACATTAAAGCTGTTCCCGTTACACCCTTCGATGGAAGCCAGGTAAGGTCACCATCGTACTATTTTTTCTCGGTACTCACAAATTTCAACAAAAAAAAGTCTTGAGCATAACGTCCGTTGTTCCAACTATTTTACACAGCTAAGTATGAACATGTTTCTATTTTCAGTATAGCGGATTAAATTTTACGAGACACTGGATTTATTTTTTCTAGCAAATTTTTATTTGCAAAATTGAGAAAATATCCATTAAAGCTTCTGAATGAGTTGTTTCATGTATCTACACAAAATTATTTATTTAAAGCGGTTCCCAGTACAATGCTTGAGCCCCTCAAAAAGTCCAGCTCTGCTGGTAAAACGGTTTGAAGGCTATATAATCATAGAAACGTGCAGCATTCTTTCTCGCAAACGTAAGTTAACTTATTGGGCACACCTAAACTCGAAAAACTTAATAAATTGGCTTATGTGAATATAAACGACAATGCTAAGTAAACGTATGTGGTAAATTAATGTAGTTTGTCACGGCACCATGTGTTATGGATAAAATCTTAAGAGTTTCATGTAAGACCACATCAATATCGCTAATATACCAGTGAAAAACATAGTTTTACAAGACTATACATATGCGGTGCACTAATTAAGGTGAATTTTAATATTTAGAAAAAATCTTGGCCGCCTCGACTGGGTGATCATCTAGCTTGCACACCTCAACCTCAGACGGGAACTGTAACGTATACCACTAAAACGTTGGCCTGCAAATGCGGCAAGTAATGAACGAGTCATTAAAATCGTATGAAAGCCCTTTTCCAAACTTGGAAGCGGTGAGACTAGATCATTTACGACAAAAACAGTGCAACAAAACAATACGAACGATATATATTTGTGTATGTTACTTTTAAATACCTGTAGAGGAACTGTATTCTGCATTAGAATGCATCGTGATTGTTTTCACTTGAAGCTTGTTATAGTGAGAAGTTTGCGAGCAGTATGATTAACAAAGGCCATTAATCAGGATAGGCCATAGGTTTATCATCGATATTAGACCTGGTATCTACACCAGGCTCATGCAGATTTAACCTGCGAATTATTGATCCACCAACGAAGATCTTTGGGGCCTCCGTGGCTCAGTTGGTTAGCGCGCTAGCGCAGCGCAATGACCCAGAAGCCTCTCACCAATGCGGTCGCTGTGAGTTCAAGTCCAGCTCATGCTGGCTTCCTCTCCGGCCGTAAGTGGGAAGGTCTCCAGCAACCTGCGGATGGTCGTGGGTTTCCCCCGGGCTCTGCCTGGTTTCCTCCCACCATAATGCTGGCCGTCGTCGTATAAGTGAAATATTCTTGAGTACGGCGTAAAACACCAATCAAATAAATACACAAATAAACGAAGATCTTTTGTGGTAGACGTAGAACTAGAGATTCGACCACACAGTTAAACTGTTTTCGCCTGGTTTCTTGGTATTTTAGGGTACCTGGTACTGTGGGGAAAGGGGCCCTTGCTAGGGTTATTCCGTGAAATGAGCGCGTGTAACATGGTAATCTCGTAAATGCGCGCGTGTAACATGATAAGCCCGTAAAGCGCGCAACACTGTAATCCCGTAATGTGGCATGGTAGTCTCTTGAAATCTGCATGTGTGACATGATGTTTCCATGAAATGCGTGCGTGTTGCATGTTTGGTGGTCATTATTTTTTTCATGCATAACAAATAAAGTGAAAGATACAAATATCACCGGTTTATCCTATGGATATCAGGCGAATTCCTAATACCTTCTTCCGAGCAATAACGCCAACAGCGTCAAATCCTGCCGATGGCAACTGGAAAACATTGAGGTTTGTGGATGTAGGCCACTCATGCATGGAGATGTTTTAGTGGTTAAGAAAGTCTCGATCCAACCTAAAAGCATGACCCAAACTTGCCTAACTGGCTTCCGGCAAGGCTCTTATTAGGACTTGTGATCTTGTGGGGTTGAATCATGATCAAAATACATAGATGGATACGATAGTTATTAATTACCGGTGTCCTAAAATTCCACACAGTGGTGAGGATCGCGCTTGTCGATCACTTTCATAGCGAATGCTATTTTCCCCCCAGCGATGTGAATACCCAACACGGCGGGAATATATGCGTCAGAATAACTAGATGAGGCGACAAGATAATCTAAAAGGACAAGACCTAATGTCCCTCATCAGAAATGACTGAGGGTTGGGCTCAATGTTTGGCATCAGAATAACCTGACTAGGTGAGATCTAATGTCCGGCACCAGAAAAACCTGACTGGAAGAAGCCGATTTTCCTCCACTAGAACAACCTATTTAGGTAAGGAAGCCTATAATGTCAGGTGCCTCGACATCCTGAGATGCAACTTATGTCCGGCGCATAGGTATCTTTACTGGATAGATCTATGAGTCGAAACAGACATTCGTATACCAACAGTCAACCAAGATGGACGTTCCAGGTCAATAATCGCAAGACCAATTCCCTAAACGACGTTTAACACAAACTACAAATGAGCTAAGAAAGTACACGTATATGAAGTACGAAATCAGGATAGAATTATACAAAGAGAAGCACCTAAGAGTTTTCCATGATGTCGGAAAGACGCAGGGTAAGTTCTAGGCGAATGAGTCAAAACAGTTTTCAAATCGTGTATGCCTGCAACGCTAGTATAGTTATCCAGACTCCGGACAAGTCGTCGATGATCCCTACTGACCAGCCCTAGGGAAAACTGATAGGGTGAGTCGCCTTGATAACCTAACATATTAATGTGGTAGAATGCCCTGAATGAATGAGACCTTCTTCCGACGTCAACATCAGCTAACTGGATCAGGTAATGTCTGCATCCAAAAATATCCTGAACTGGTTCCAGATAATGTCTGGTGACAGGATAACCTGACAGCCTAAGACGAAATGGCCGACATCAGGATAACCCTGGTGAGGTCTAACAATCCACACCAGGATAATCTGACTGGGTGAGGCCTAATGTCCGGTAGCCTGACTAGGTGACCTAATGCCCAGCGTCAGGATAACCTGATTATGCGAGGCTTCGGTAACCCTGTCAGCGTGATTGTGTGGAGCCTCATATGTGGCACCATGATAACCCGCCTAGAATGATTGTGTGGAGCCTCATATGTGGCACCATGATAACCCGCCTAGAATGATTGTGTGGAGCCTCATATGTGTCACCATGATAACCCGCCTAGAATGATTGTGTGGAGCCTCATATGTGGCACCATGATAACCCGCCTAGAATGATTGTGTGGAGCCTCATATGTGGCACCATGATAACCCGCCTAGAAGATGTCTCATCCAAAGGATAATCTGCCAGAATTATGTATCGCGTCAAGATAATCTGACCCAGTTACGTCTAATGTTTGGCGTCAGGACAATCTGACTGAGTTATAGATAATGTCCGGCGTCAAGATAACCTGACTCAGTTATGTCTAATGTTTGGCCGCAGGACAAACTGACTGAGTTATAGCTAATGCCCGGCGTCAAATCAACCTGACTGAGTTATGTCTAGTGTTTGACTGCAGGATAACCTGACTGAGTTAGGTCTAATGACCGGCGTCAGGACAACCGGACTGAGTTATGCCTTATGTCCGGCGTCAAGACAACCTGGTTGAGTAATATAAAAGATAACACTATAAAACTGTTCTACTGGACAATGTATATTATTTACTGACATTGCGGCGACAACCTATCGCCTTCAACAGAAAAAGGCGTTCAAAAAGAAACAAAAAGAATTCCTATTTATATTGAAGTTACATACAAAAACAAAGTGAACAAACCAGTACGTACAAGTTTCATGGTGAACACAGTTCAAGTTCATGGTTGAAGTATACAATGGGTCTATACAATTTAAAACAATGAGACACCAGGAGCTAGTATATAGTGACCGAATTTGAATATAATACAGTTTTACATGAGTGAACAAATTTTACCATGTTGAGGTACATTTGCACAAGCTAATTAACATTTTTTCAACACTGTGTCCCAGTTGTGTGATAGGTTAAGTCTGAGTCCTCCATTGCGGTTGAGAGTGGGATTTTTAACCTTTACGAAAACCTTAACCTCTCTCTCCAACCAATGGGGCTCTTTGGATAAAATATTTACGTTGTCCCCATTAAAACCGTGATCTGAATTACATATATGTTGGAACACAGCAGAATCATAGCCACTAGATGCCGGTTTTTAGTGTTGTTCAACACGGTTACTTAGTGGCTGCTGTGTTTCAGCAATATATGAATCCCTGCAAGTGTTTTCACCACATTTTATTTCACACACCACACCACTTGTCTTGTCTTTGGTGGGCTTGTCTTCTCTTGTTCGACCTAAGGATAAAGCCTAATGTCCGGAGTCAGGATAACTTGACGGTTTGATATATCATGATGACTGCAGAGTAAGTGGATTGTCAAAACAGCACTATTTAAATATTTATTATATATTTATTTCTGAATGTTAGGCCTACTCAGAATGCTTAAATTGATTTTTAAATATACTTCCTGGAAACTTAAGAATAAGATTTTCATTATTGTCTCACTGACCTAGTATTTCAGGCCGTATCATTTAAAGCCATAGAAAAAAAGACGGAAACCTTTCACATTAACAAATAAATGGGATGCCATTTTTAACTAAGGAGAACCAGCTTCCCAGTCAAGTGTGGCAGTCAAAGGGAAGGCACATAAAGCTATAGTCATTTCCAATAAAACAGTCTGATTCGAATTTGCCATACGCACTATTATTGACCGAGACGTTTTTTCTTACCATCTGTTAAATGAGATGGCTCAGAGTGCTTCCGGCAGACCCTACTGGTCGGTGTCGCACGGTGAACTTAACCTGGAGATAAAGGCACAGGCCATAGGCGCCTCTTGTGAAAACAAAGATGGCAAGATCAACACTGCCATGCACTGTTTTGATAAATTGTCAGCAAATCTAGAGACCGGAAATGGTTCCAGGGATTCTAAGCCGAGTTTCCGTATCGGATTCAATTCTTGTCGGAGAAGAAACAAGCTGGTCTCTACTTTTACGCCACCCCCGTTTTTGTCCATTCGGCTTGCTCATGTCATTTTCAGCAGTTTTTCACACAAAACGAGTTTTATTTCAGACTCTTTGAAGATGCGTTTGATACAGGTTATACACTAGTTAAAGTGTTGACCCAGGTGTTCGCGAATTAATTTAAAGAAAAAAAGATCTGTATAAACAGATTGGCGGCTAATTAATAGGTAATTTTGTTTTAATTCAAGTGACACAAACCAAATCGAGTAAACTAATAGGTCATTCGACGAACAAATGTTATATCAGTTTTTGACATGGCTTCTTAAAGCGAAAGATAACAATAATATAACCTGAGCTATTCAGAAAGATGGGCGGTAGCGGATCTACACACATGCCCACACACATTTTTCCGAAGCGTTTTTTTAACTCTAAAAATCTAGTTTTAATCTAGAATTCTTACAAAATCATGGGATGCACTGTGTTAAATCAACCGGAAACACAGTGTCTCGTCACCCGTACTCCACGCACATATGATAGGCAAACCAGAGTTCAGGTGACGTAAGCGGAAGCAGCAGAAATCTCAGGTTACACGGACAATTCGCGCCTGATTGATTAAAGTCGATATCATTGAGGCGCTTTGGATCTTCTTTTTGTGTGCGATTTCCCTTGCTTTGAACGGCGGTTTCTCGGATATGCTGCATCACAAAAGGTTATGCTTTTTAAATTTCACGAGGGATAGTTTGTCGGCGCAAATAGACATTTAGCCTGCTGTTGTCTTTTCTTTTAAGCTATAATCACACTACGTATATTTTGTCTCTTATATATGGAAGATTCAAAAACATGGATTATTCAAAAACATGACACAAAAATTGAATATGACTCAGTTGTACCTATACTCAAAAAATACTTGAGTATTCGTAAGTAACAATCAAATAAACAAATACATAATTTTCAAAATGATATCGTCTCCAGCCTCTTTCAGAATATTTCTTTGCGTTGAGCAAAGCGTCGTACTCTGTCTGCGACTATAGTTGGGACCACTTCAGCATTCAAACAATAGACATGATTTATCCGTCCTCGAACGATAATGTTTCCGATGTCGAAAGGAAATCCTGATCGGGAACTAGTTAGGATGCTGGAGCTTGGTTGAGTTTTTCCTTGTGGCTTAGATAATAATGGTATGGGGATTGACAACGTAAAATCCCATCAACCACACGATTCTAACAAAACACAACTCTTCAACAGCCGTGGAAGAAGTCAACGTAGCCATGGAAAGAGGAGGTTTAATAAGGTGTCGATTCAGAGCAACATAACTGTCAACTATGTGATGGGTTTGTCCCAAAACAACTAATAGCATGTACACTCTACGCGCGGTATTATATTCACTTCGTCTTATATTCTGAGTAAAGTGACTACAGAAGTAACATCCAATTCTACACTTTCTGTACGACCTCGTCTGATTCGCATATGTCAAGACATATATTATTTTCGACGTTACCATCCAGTCAGAACAGTTCAGATAGCTAAAAACAGACTGTTCGTAAGATTAAAGTACTTAGATAAGGTCTATATTTAATCAGCATACCACGGAAAACTTTGCAAAAGCGGCCTTAACGTGAAAAGATAGAACCTTCAGTCCTTCACACTTGGCTGGAGCTAGTCAAGAAAAAGGTTGTGTGTGCAATGCACCATATCAATGTTAATGCTCATGCGCAATTCAAACAAGATCTGAAGGATCCTGGCGGCTGAGAGGTACTTGGTGACATGCAGAGAAAATACGTTATTGTTACTGCCGACTAAGCTCCTAATAATATTGTACTTGTCTGCAAAAATTGTTACCATCAGGTTCTTGTGGCTAAATATCACAACAACAACGGTCGCAACATTAGCGTATTCCATAACGACCAATACTCTGGAGGAACTATTTAAAAGTTTCACAACTTTTCTGGATTCCAAAAATGCATAAATCCCATACAAAGAATAATAAAATTAATAAAACCGGTCTCCGCTATACTAACGTCAAACACAACAAAGCCTTCATCTGTTCCACTACATAAAAATGTTACCATTCATGGATGTTTCTCATTATTAACATATATGTGAAAATTCGGGGAAACTATGTATCAACAGTGTATAGGTATTTCGATTGGTACAATTTGTGCATGTTTGTGTTTAATTCCGCTCGGGATTATACCCCGGGGCTAGGGCCGTTAAATCCAAGAATATTGTACATGTACTAAAACAGTCAGCTGGCAGAGCGATTATCCTTGGCTAATTCCCTCCCAAACCTCCTGCATAAAGCTGTGGTCGGACAAACTGGTACCAGATGTCAACATGGGTTAAGGGTTAAGGGGTTAAGGACATATCAACTCCGTCTAGAGCCATGCTCAGTCTCAAGGAGCCAGTGATACATGTGTATTAATACATTTCTAAGCATGTCCTAATTATACATTATCGTGATATGTTAGCTTTTGGGACGTTGTGATTAGTAGCAAAGTTAAGTGTCTGATGGGAATGGAATGCGCCATGTCAAATGATTTTTCCATGTTTGTCTAAATTTCTTTGTCCTCTCACTGGAGTCTCCCGTTTAATATCAGAAGTCTGTCGTATAAATTCAAGGAAAATGTAAATGTAAAGGAAAAACACGTTCTCACTATAAACAGTACTAATACTAAAGCATCACATTGCACATAACATCATCGAATTTCAGTCGTAAGTTTAGTTTTTGCAATTCCATGTCATGCCTAAACCGAGTTTAACTGATTCAATTACGGCTATGCTACATGTGCTTATGGCATTAAGACGCACAGTCCCCAAAACAGGAAATTGCAAAGGGCAAATAATCCCGTAAGTATCCCACAAATCAGCTGCTGTAGCTCCACATAGTTCATTTAGTCCATTAAGCATTCTTTGCTTCACACTGCGAGATATTAATTTTGGCAAGAGCTGGATAGACGACTTTTTAAAGCACTCTGGCCAATTAATTACATATACAGTGTCCGGCGTTTGCAAACAATTTCTGTGTAATTGTGTACAGAAGGGACGCAGGGGTTTTGTGCGAACCCGGGGAGTGACTTGGTCAACAGTAACGTTGAGAAACGCTGAATGACCAACCCGCCATTTGCATTGTACCGGAAGCAAAAGCGGGCCAGCGATAAAACTGCCCTTCTACCGGTGTAAAATTATGCCAGGTTAATATTGATATTTTATGAAAGGTACCTTGGAAGAGCTGTCTACTCTAGCATTGAGGGTAATATTAGGACCGCTATAATGCGGGAGGTCAACAAGCGTTTATCGATCAACAGAAGCGACTCTACTCCTTGCATTGACATCGTCCGTTGTGTAAATCTGACGGTCGGACAAACCTAATGGCTTCTAATGGCGGACCGTAAATTAATAACGGACTAGGAGCTGTTTGCTGTGAAGGAAATTGAGTCGGGTAATCAGTCGGAATAAAGAGTCTCGTGGGACTGTCGCGTAATCCCACGAGATGACAGAACTACAGCATCTGGATAACGACAAAAGTGCACGGCTAGCTAGGGATACACCGATCATAAAAACACCTACCGTAATCCAATAAACATGCGAGGAAATTACGAACCTATCTCATCCACTGGGTGCGAATCGAATGCTTAACAGTTAAGGAAATAAAAGCACTGTCAACAAACACAACTATACATGTAAGTTATTATCCGGGCTGATGACCTAATCGGCCTTGATCTTATATATGAACATTGCCGTAATAGCCATTACGTAGGCCTACATAGAATTTTAATATAACGAACTAGTACGAGATAAGATACAATCTGAATGTATGATTTCAGTAGATTGATACTGTGATGTGGGATTATTCTTACCTATTTCACTTTTGTGAAGTATTTGGAATAATTTATATTCTTTGTAGACGAAAAACACCGGTGTAAACCTTTTAGAGTGTAAGCACCTCTTTGAAAATAAAGCACATTTGACTTAATAGATTAAATGTCTTATCTGTTTTTGATGTGACAAAAATCTATCGCTTGTGGATTCTGTCTATTAGCCAACTGGTGCAAACTAATTATGTATGTTTAAAGTGTTTATGATGCTCATTCTATTAATGGACAGAGTTTTTTGTAAATTTATATTGAACCTTTTTTAGATTTTAGTGCTGAGCGACATCAAAAATGATTCTGAGCTGTTTATACTTTCAACTAGTGAGACTGAAAGACCCAGTCCGAAATTCTTGCTGTATTTACCTTTAATCTAATGAACATGCTTTTAATTTCAGATTAAGTTTTCTTGTGTGAATCACATACTTTTGTCATTTATATTTCCTCTTCTCCGCATTCTACTGCGGGAAGCATTCCTAAGTAACTTAGTCTGATTGTTGATCTGCCGGCTTACCTATCAGTCGATCAATGTTTGGACATTCCATCTCGCAGCTTCATTGCCTAAAGCAGTTTGGACTCAAGATATTTAGTTTACTGTTCATTGCTGATTTATTTATATGTAATCTAGTAACGTAGTTAACAACAAAGCACTGGTCAGTCCTGTTTAGACTCAAGTTGCCATTTGCGCATTTAAAGTTTCTAAGTTTGTTTAGGTTTGCCCGGTTTGTTTCTAAGTATCGAACAGTGTAAAGAAGGTTTCAGGCAGTTTTATAAAATAGCGCCCAAAACTAGAGAACATACACTCTATTCTTCATAGGACTCTGCCAATTATATTCCTCAATGAACCCACTAAATTGTATTGTAATGTTCAAAGTTCTTGGTAAAGGTGCTTTGTCTATTAAAGAACGTTAAATATCCCTTTGTCTGAATTTAAGAAAATAGCCGTGTAAGATATCTCGATAGCAGTGTAAAGTACCTCGATAGTCCTTTTTTGTGCTATCTGTTTAATAGGTTGTGTGATACATCAGGGAAGTCTCTGCACCCTGAATGAAAATGGGAAGGTCTACCAACAACCTGAGGATTGTCGTGGGATTTCCCCTGCCTCTAGCCGGTTTCCTTCCACCATAATGCTTTCAGCCGACGTATAAGTGAAATACTGTTGAGTACGGTGCAAAATTTTAGTCAAACAAAATAAATAAAATACCCCTCTAAATTGCTTTTTCATTTATTTTGTTTGACTAACAGTTTACACCGTAAGTCAAGTTTCATAAGTTATAGCGTTTGAGATGCTTCTATTGTCATAGCTTTAACTGCAGTGACATATCTGTTATTCTGTTATGAATTATTTTGTTTCCCTCCAATCCAAACGGGTCGCACGAGAATCAATATCTTAATCCGTCTAAATTGCTTTAAGATATTGACTCTCATGCGGCCTGTTTGGATTGGAATGAAACAAAATAATTCACAACAGGAAAACAGATATTTCACTGCAGTTAAAGTTATGACAATAGCAGCATCTCAAACGCTATAACTAATGAAACTAGAATCATTATCACAGCAGTACTTTAAGGACATGGAAACGCTTGGTCTTTGTTTCTTGATGTGGAGTTTACGATGTGACTTAACACATAGAAGTACAAGAAATCTTCTCAGCGTTGTTCTTGGGGTGCAAAAATGACTTAAACTACATATATCCCAAGGCTCCAGCGGTCAGTCCGGAAATTAAGTAGACTGCTGTGGTGACGTCAAGTGTGATAACTACTTTGTTGAGAGAAGGGTCAGAAATGAGGGCGCTAATCTGGTTCCGCATTCTCAGTATGTTCATCGATGACATCATTTCTGAATATTCACGGTCGCTGACGAAAAATATGCATAAAATATGCCTCAAAAATGAAGCTTTTTTCTCATTTTTTCTTCCTTGCATATCTTTCTTCATTTTCCCCAAATCATACTTTTCGTTATATAGTACATTTTCATGTATTCTGAAAGATAATGGCAACATTATCAACACAGGTACGGTATGGTACTAACAATAAAAAAATTATATTAGCAATGTTTCCAATGTTTAGAAGCGGCTAGATGGAATTCCGTTTGGCTGAGTTGGTAGAGCGTTGGACCTGCTGTTGTTCCAAGATCAAATCCCATGGTGGTGGAGCTCTGGCATGTCTCGGCCTGCAAACGTGGATGTGTCCAGGGAGAGCGGAAGATTAAGAGGGGAGTAGTGTAAAGGAAGCAGTGCTTATGCCATCTGAAACGCTGGCCTGTTGAGATTGGAGCTCAAATCCCGTTGTAACCCATAGAAAAACTCCATCAACCATTACACTAGTAACATCACGAAAAGTAAAAGCTATACATGTAATTAAGGATCTACTAAATTATGCAACTTATACATCAATTAAATCTGTATCAGTACAACGTACCATCACGTACGGGTGTTTATATCAGAACTTTTATTCAGAGGTTCGATGAACCTTAATGAACTTCCTGACATAAGGCCGTGTTTCTGTTGAAGCTGTCTTCCTAGATTTATTGTTTGAGGGGGACATGAGTACGGTTTAGTCCGTGAGATAATCGATGGACACAGTGAATTATAATCATTTTTGATGATTCATTTGCCCGTTGCTTCACGCCATACCCAAGATGTTTTTTAGATGCCCTAACTAGAATAATATTTAGTATAATTCCACTTTGCTACAAATATCTGTAACAGACGTTTTCGAAGATTATGATATAAAGATTAAAGAATGATTAGGAAGACACTCTCCGTAACACAACTCGCTGATGTAATTTAAGGAAAAACACTGTGAATTCCAATTTTTGTCAACCTTTTTTGGTTTAATGTATCCAAGACAGCAACCTACATTTGATTCACAAACACAATGACAAAGTATAGGGAAACCAAAAAGATGAATACTGGCGTGTCAGTGTGTTTATATGATTATTGACCCATCTGAAGCAGCCCCTATGCAGAACGAACAAACACGGCCGGAAATGAGCACCATGTGTAGTTAATATTGGAAGTGAAGTTGTTAGGAGAGCAGGTCAAAAAAGAACGGAGCTTTCAGTTCAGAGAACGAGAGTTGAGAATTAACTATGTAAATAAAGATCATCAACCCACGCTTCAACAGCCAGGCAGACTGACAATGCGATCTTCGTGGGTTTTTATGCTCATTTTTCACCAAGGATTCGGTTTGTTATTCTGCGTACACGATTTGATGCTAACTTTACATCGCTCCACGATCGAAAGATAAGGCTTAATGGTAATCTCAATGAGCTGTTGTTTCCTACTATGGGATAACGTCAAAAGCCCAATAACGGGCTGACTTTGTAACCGTTCTAACATGTCCTAGCTTTGGTGAACTGATTCACCTCTATGGACTATTAAACAAAAGGTAAAAGGAAAACGAGTATCATGATTTGTGCTGACTGTAAGTCTTAACGCGGGCACATAGTTGACAGCATTGCTTTATTTCTCATTGTTGTGATATTACATAACTTTATTCATATGTGCTGCGATATGACCATAGCACTCATCAATGCGGGCACTGTGAGTTCAAGTCCAGCCCATGCTGAATTCATCTTTAGTCGTAGGTCGAAAGATCTTCCAGCAAACTGTGGATGCACATGGGTTCTTCCCGGCTCTGTTGGTTCCCTCCCACCATAATGCTGGCAGCCGTCGTATAAGTGAAATATTATTGAGCATACAGAAATCAAACAAATAAAGAAATAAATATGATCATAGCATGATTAATTGGTTTCACTTGCATCAAATACGAAAAGCATTTTTTAGGATAAGAATAAACGATCCCCTTTAATAAAATTTGGTCATTGGCTGGTTTCTCTAAGCTTTCAAAGCTTTAATGTTAGCCAGATTTTCGAAGTGACAATCCCATCGCCTGCAGAAGTGTACCTATTTTGTCAGACTTACGCGTTGATATACCCAAGAGCCACCTATGCCAATATGTCAGTACTGTGCGATAATGAAACGTGTGAACAGGATTGGTATGAAGGTATCGAATAGGACAGAAGCAAGTCTTCCCTCCGACCAAACACTCCCATTCTTGTGCTGTACTTCAGCTATCTCTTGTACCTCCCCAGACCTTCGACAATGGGGTCGTGTTTTTAAATGCAGCTTCGGACGATCCAGGGATACAGTTCGTTTAATGATGACATCACGCTTCTCAACGTGAATTTTCTTCAAATAATAGGACTGACACGTGATAACGTGCAGTTTGACTTTACATCGTGATTTTGCCGTTCGAGACTTTCACGCTCTAGTTCGACCTCATGCTTACGTCATGCTTACGTCATGAGATTTGTCATGTACATTGCAAAGGGCCTTGTTTTTTTGTTGTGCTGTGTTAGGTAATAAAATTGACTACTGTCATATACGCAAAACTGTCTCCAGTATAACGTTTAACATGAATTAAACCAGTAAGTGAATATGACCAGGCAATCCTGACCGATGTATATGTATGTGTGTGTATGTGTGTGTATGTATGTATGTGTGTTTGTATGTGTGTTTGTATGTGCGTGTGTATGTGTGTATATAGGCTTAGGCATTTACGTCGCACTTAACAATTCTTCATGCATATGACGACGAGCGAACCAACTCACTGGCAAACAGATATTAATGAAGTTTAAAAATTGGTATAACTCACGACATCAAAACTTTCTAAACAAAAAATCTTTGTTCCTTCTGTATAATTCTCTTATATGACCGTATTTAACTCAAAAGCCATCTGCAACCGCTATTGACTCTCTAGAAGCGAGCTATTTTCATAATATCTTGCTCGGGTAGATATGATCACATTGGATCATTATTTGACACATTAAATATCTCCACTCTCTGAAATCAATGATCATATGACTCTTGTTCGTTCATATTTCTTTCATAAATCTGTTCACCATGAAATTATTCTTCCAGAAAATTCTCAACACTTCATTAATACTGTTCCTTTATTCATCAATATCCAACGTGCAACGTCCTTCGGATAAGGATACTTACTCTCTGAACGTTCACGTTACTCAATTAAAAGACTTTCTCTCTGAACTTTCACGTTACTCAGTTAAAAGAATTTCTCTCTGAACGTCCACGTTATTCAGTTAAAGTAAAAGGACCTCGACTGTAGAACAGCTTGTTAAACCATCTAAAGTGTATAACATCCATTTGATTATTCAAGACTCACAGTAAATCTGAATGATACAGCGCCGAAAGTTTTTGTTATCACATACTTTTGTTCAGTCTCTATAGTTATACATATCAGGGATGTATACTATATTCGCCGGCTAAATCATTGATCTCTTAAATATTATGTTTCAACTTTCAATAAATAATTCTTTCATGAAGCACAATTATCGAAAACACCATATAAACAGGTTATAAACAGCATGTTTTATAAACGTTTAATGCTATCATCAACCAGATCGGCTGTTTATCCTGTGAAGCTCTACTGCCGCTGGCGAAGGACGATACTCTCAGATTAATGTTGATATCTCACAGAGAATAATCTCAACAACTGACATGGCTATTGTCTCCTGGACACCCCATCCGTGTCCATTGCTCTGGTACCTGTTTACAGTATTTTCAAGTGTTAAACAGGTTTTCATCATGCGTTCATGCATTTGCGTGATAAAACCGAAGTTGGCAGTTTCCTAGACTAATGTGGCTAATCCGAAATAATCCCGTCTAGGCTTATCCTTATACTTTTATGAACACGTCACAAACAACTCGTGCAAATGGTTATATTCTCGAAATCACCAATCTCTGTTCTTCTCCTGATCCATTTTATACTCAATAATGGAACAAATAATGAACCTATTGTAAAAGCGTTTACTTCCCATAACGCCTCGCAAAGTGTTTCGACGCCTGGACTCAAAGACGTTTTCAAATGTTGTAATAGAAGAAATCCATTAACGACCCATTCTCATTCTGCGGTAGTCAATTCAACACTATAACGGGATCATCTTGTCAAAGTTACCAACAATGGTAACAAATTGATTTTGTGTAGAGGATCTGATACACATTGGCGTTTGTATTAACGTACGCGTTGGGCTTTGTCGCAGGATTAAGGAGTCATAGTGGTTTTCATTACATGACAGAATACAACCCTCTCTTTCTGTTAATAAGTATCTCAAGTTTTTAATTGCCGACGGCTACAATGCAGGGATCCTTTGGGCCCGTTGGCTGTGTTAGTTACTGCTCGTTAGCCAATAGTTAAATGGTCTGGCAGCCGGTCGGTGAAATCCTGGAGCTGAAAGAGCACCGCCCACGTTTGATGTTGCTCAAATAAACTGGTCCGCTTGAATAAATGATAGCACGAAGACGAGAGAGGAGGCAGATCATTGGACGACGGTAGAAGAAGAGTAAACTCGTGCGGCTCTGCTTAACTTAAACCTGGTTCAACCCTACATCGTCCTCTAACGCATCGCTGGTGGTCTCGTGGGCAGTTAGACAACCCGACTCAGCAGGTGGAGAATACGCAGATCCCTCAACCCGAAGCAATAAGAACCTTCAACAAGACTTGTTGTCCACACACGAAAAAGAACTTTTTCCCAACACGATGCTTTCGTCGACCGTTTTTAGCAGGGTCACTATGCTTGTGGCTTTATTAAGCGTTGTGTTCCAGATAAGTTCATCATTGACTCTTGATCCCTGGGGTAAAGCAGTCAGTCTGGCAGACCAGGTAGGTTTACCTTTTTATCCTGATACAAATTTATTTACCTGTTTCAATGCACATGGCACTTTGAACAACATTGCTTTACTTACCATGGCACTAACGGGATTTAGATGGACGGCAAACTGGAAAGAAAACTAGAGTATGACAATGACAAAGTCACAGGAAGCATACTTATTGACACCACTTAGAAGAGTTCTCCATAGTGCTTTCACAGCGCAAATCCTGTGAGGCAAGAAAAGTATTTCGCCCATCACTTCCTTCTTTCATTATACCAACCTTTAAATGAGATTCCTGGCTGACGCACTTCAGCAGACAGTTTAACCGTAGAAAATTACAGAACTTTGCTTCTTTGTTATTGATTATTGATCCAGCGAAGTAGTTTATAAATGGATTCATTCTTTTATATCTGCTATACATTTATAAATGAGCCAAGGCGCTTTCATAATCATATTCTGCATCTACATGTTGATTCAGTTGTTTTCATTAGTCTCGCTCGTGGATTGCGAAATACGTTGATATTATTATTGTGTGTTTGTATGATTTTGAATGATGTGTACAAAGTATTAAAGGATTACTGATTCTGATTTTAATACACGTTTTTATGGAGCGTACATGTTAGAATATTATAGCAATGACAAAAAGCGTTTATCTTGGTCAGTTCCTCTTCTTTCTATATCATTTATTAGTAGTTTCTAAACGAAGACTGTTGGCGAATGGCTTAAGCATGAATAAGTTTCTTTTGAGTTACTTTTTTATCAAATCATTTTTAAATAGTTAATTCTGCATTTGCTTGAAGTTTAAAAATGAAGTTAGCAGAGGTTTTACTATGTGAAGCAATCGGTGTTACAAAGATCAGCACAATGGAAACCAGGAATTGCTCATCTGCCCAGTGCCAGTGCATTATGACTGGTCGATGTGTCATGTCAGGTAATCTGCATTGTGTTCGGCATTGTGAGTACGATAGCACTACATTTATATATACATGTGTCTGTATTCGGCTCTGTAAGGCTGATGGAAATCTTAGAAATAATTTATATATCCTTTCGTAAACACATGTTTGAAATAAATATTCACCAAAATGATTATGAGATATTTTCCATACAACAGGGGCAAGGCGAATAAAACACAAAGTGTTACATCTCAACGTCTTTATTAATACACGAAAACTGTTCACTTGAATCGAACAGCATCCCCTTACTGAAGACACTTATACCAGATGTATTTACAATAAATAAACTCTTAAATGCACTTGTCCTACTTGAGTCTTTAATTTGGAATGGACGGAAAGTGCCACGTGTAATATCTATGTTTATGCTCGCGTGAGTATATATGGAGTGTAGTAAATTATCTCCCTTCGAAGTATTCACCGCTAGCGAGCTGCCAGAATGAAGTGTCGTTTCGCAAAAGTATGTTTCGTGCAAGTTAATTGGATACAGGAACTAGCGACGTCAAGCGTGATATGAAGCGTAGTGACCTGATACATTTCCGTAAACAGTCACTGGGTGACTACATCTGACATTGTATTTTCAAATTACTGATGGATAAATTGTCAAAGCATGCAGTTTGCTTGGAAATGTCATGCTATAGTCTTTTTCTTTTAGAGAGTCGCCTATATTCAGCTTTCTGTAAAATCAGTCATATTCAAACAAGCAAACTAAGACTGTCACACTAAAATTGCCACACTAAAACTGTTACACTAAAGCAGTGACAAAAAACTGTCACACTCAGGTACCGCCTAACGGCTTGGTTAGTTCTAATCAGCGTGACTTGCATTTGAAATCGTTAAGAGGGTGAGAGGGTGAGATTTTACAATGAGATATTTTATAGAAACAAGTCTCCAAATGAATTAACCAGGCAGAATTAACAGTGGAGATAGATAAAGTTAGCGCACTTTTGTGGAATTAGGGCGTTCGAGTATTCAAGTCAATCAAGGTCACCGTCATCTCGCTCAGTATTTGTAAGCTCTGAGTGCCGCGGAGAATTGAACCACAGCGTTGGTCTTGTAAGTGGGTGATTCTCAGGATTCTGTGCCGAAGGAAAAACTTTTTGTAATATTTGTAATTCCTGGTGAAGCAACAAGCAAAAACCGGTCCAGATCTGTGTGTATACTGAGTCTATAGGAGCGTAAATATTAATCAAAAAAAATATTCTTGTGACATTTCTGGTCTTGGGAAAGCCTAGTAAAAAATGCCAAAAGAATAGAATTTTCAAAACTACATGACCAAGTCTGGGATTGAACAACCATTCCATGAGGTCTAGCGATTGAAAGACAAGCATCTAAAATCTCCAGCTAAGGGAACTGTGAAAATAGATTTGTGAGACGCCCTGTGAACATTTTGTCTCCACTGACATTTATTTCCCATGGGTGTTTCAGTCTCTGATGTCAGATTTCACTCTAAAATATAAACTGGAAATTAAGAAGTTTTTTATAATCAAATGAAAAATGTATCTCCTTGGGCACGGCTGTGGTAACAGCCTTTCACCAGAGGAGTGGAGTTGCCCAACTGTGACAGCCTTTGGCTAAAGGAGTTGAGTTGGCCGGATACTTCGATGGCAGCACTAAAGGTTGTAGAGATGTTTGGTAGTTCAACTACGACACTACAACGACTAACTTTTTCACAGAAGAGTCGAGTTACCCGATATTTCGACTGCGGCACTAGGTGTTGACCAGGGGAGCTGCCTACTAGTTTAATTATGGCACTAGGCTTTGGCCAGAAGAGTAGAGATGTCCGATAGTTCGACTGTGACACTAGCCTTTCCCCAGAAGAGTTGGGTTGCCCGATAGTTCGAGTGCAGTGCTGGCCTTTTTGACCAGAAGAGTAGAGATGTCCGATAGTTCGACTGTGACACCAGCCTTTCCCCAGAAGAGTTGGTTTGCCCGATAGTTCGAGTGCAGTGCTGGCCTTTTTGACCAGAAGAGTAGAGATGTCCGATAGTTCGACTGTGACACCAGCCTTTCCCCAGAAGAGTTGGGTTGCCCGATAGTTCGAGTGCAGTGCTGGCCTTTTTGACCAGAAGAGTAGAGATGTCCGATAGTTCGACTGTGACACCAGCCTTTCCCCAGAAGAGTTGGTTTGCCCGATAGTTCGAGTGCAGTGCTGGCCTTTTTGACCAGAAGAGTAGAGATGTCCGATAGTTCGACTGTGACACCAGCCTTTCCCCAGAGGAGTTGGGTTGCCCGATAGTTCGAGTGCAGTGCTGGCCTTTTTGACCAGAAGAGTAGAGATGTCCGATAGTTCGACTGTGACACCAGCCTTTCCCCAGAAGAGTTGGTTTGCCCGATAGTTCGAGTGCAGTGCTGGCCTTTTTGACCAGAAGAGTAGAGATGTCCGATAGTTCGACTGTGACACCAGCCTTTCCCCAGAAGAGTTGGGTTGCCCGATAGTTCGAGTGCAGTGCTGGCCTTTTTGACCAGAAGAGTAGAGATGTCCGATAGTTCGACTGTGACACCAGCCTTTCCCCAGAAGAGTTGGTTTGCCCGATAGTTCGAGTGCAGTGCTGGCCTTTTTGACCAGAAGAGTAGAGATGTCCGATAGTTCGACTGTGACACCAGCCTTTCCCCAGAAGAGTTGGTTTGCCCGATAGTTCGAGTGCAGTGCTGGCCTTTTTGACCAGAAGAGTAGAGATGTCCGATAGTTCGACTGTGACACCAGCCTTTCCCCAGAAGAGTTGGTTTGCCCGATAGTTCGAGTGCAGTGCTGGCCTTTTTGACCAGAAGAGTAGAGATGTCCGATAGTTCGACTATGACACCAGCCTTTCCCCAGAAGAGTTGGGTTGCCCGATAGTTCGAGTGCAGTGCTGGCCTTTTTGACCAGAAGAGTAGAGATGTCCGATAGTTCGACTGTGACACTAGCCCTTTCCCAGAAGAGTTGGTTTGCCCGATAGTTCGAGTGCAGTGCTGGCCTTTTTGACCAGAAGAGTAGAGATGTCCGATAGTTCGACTGTGACACCAGCCTTTCCCCAGAAGAGTTGGTTTGCCCGATAGTTCGAGTGCAGTGCTGGCCTTTTTGACCAGAAGAGTAGAGATGTCCCGATAGTTCGACTGTGACACCAGCCTTTCCCCAGAAGAGTTGGGTTGCCCGATAGTTCGAGTGCAGTGCTGGCCTTTTTGACCAGAAGAGTAGAGATGTCCGATAGTTCGACTGTGACACCAGCCTTTCCCCAGAAGAGCTGGTTTGCCGATAGTTCGAGTGCAGTGCTGGCCTTTTTGACCAGAAGAGTAGAGATGTCCGATAGTTCGACTGTGACACCAGCCTTTCCCCAGAAGAGTTGGGTTGCCCGATAGTTCGAGTGCAGTGCTGGCCTTTTTGACCAGAAGAGTAGAGATGTCCGATAGTTCGACTGTGACACTAGCCTTTCCCCAGAGGAGTTGGGTTGCCCGATAGTTCGAGTGCAGTGCTGGCCTTTTTGACCAGAAGAGTAGAGATGTCCGATAGTTCGACTGTGACACCAGCCTTTCCTCAGAGGAGTTGGGTTGCCCGATAGTTCGAGTGCAGTGCTGGCCTTTTTGACCAGAAGAGTAGAGATGTCCGATAGTTCGACTGTGGCACTAGCTTTTCCCCAGAGGAGTCGAGTTGCCCGATAGTTCGAGTGCAGTGCTGGCCTTTTTGACCAGAAGAGTAGAGATGTCCGATAGTTCGACTATGACACTAGCCTTTCCCCAGAGGAGTTCGGTTGCCCGATAGTTCGAGTGCAGTGCTGGCCTTTTTGACCAGAAGAGTAGAGATGTCCGATAGTTCGACTGTGGCACTACCTTTTCCCCAGAGGAGTCGAGTTGCCCGATAGTTGGGCTGTGACAGCCTTTGGCAAAAGGAGTCGAGTTGCCCGGTAGTTCGACCGCGGCTCTAGACGTTGACTAAAGTGGAGTTCTCCGATAGTGTTCGAGGGTGGTATAGCTCTTGAGCAAGGTCGAGTTGCCTCTTAGTTTGACTGTCGCATTAGCCTTTGACTGGACAAGTCGAGTTGCTCGATAGTTTGACTGCAGCAATAGCCCTGGGTTAGAGAAGTCGAGCTGTCCGACACTAGTTTTTGACCAGAGGGGTAGAGATGTCCTAGTTCGTACTTGAAGGTGGTTGTGCCTTTCATCAATACATTATTTTTCAGATACGTTTCTGTTTTCGGGTTTATGTCCATGGAAAGCGCAGTCTGGAAGTAAAACACCCGCAGAACTAGGAAGAGAATAAAAACGTAATGTATTTACAGGTGGGGTACTGTGTCCCTAATGGCTATACGAAAGCTGTTAACAAAGGGTCATTTCAATAATAGATAGAAAAACATTAACCAACGTCAGTTTTTTTTTGTCGAGGTATGTTCTTTACTGGAATTTTGTAGTATCCACAAATGCATGGCACTTGTACTGTTAAAAACTATGTGTGCTAAGAAATCAACATTATCCCTTGTCTTATCCAGAAATGCCAAACAGATTTTTTCTCACACAAAATGTTGTGAATAATAGCTGTTGAGTACATTTTGCGGTAAAAAAAAACTCTTTCCCGGCGATACAAATAATTTAAAGAAGTGGGACTGGTAAAAAAAATAGATATTAAAACAAATGCCTTGCTCTTTATTGGCCGTGTATTATAAGTATAGGGCGATCGATATGAAACAGTAGTCGTTATTTAGCATTAAAGAGTTTCTCACTTAATGTCAGTTTATACAATAATTTATTTCACTAAATGTAAGTAAATAGATAAGGTGTTAATAAAACCACGATTGATCGGTAAAGCCCGCTTGGTTACCTTTTCCATCCCCTATAATTTGAAAATACCGACCATTTTTTATCCAGACTGAAGTCGCATTGTGTTGAACTGACCACTTGAAATCTAGACCATTTGTGGAGTCACATTCTGAGTACCGATTATTTCAAGTGTAGACTGGATTCATGTTCCCTTTAATCAATCATTTGAAGTACAGATTGGAGTCGTATTCCCTCCGAATCAATTAATTAGAGTGTAGACTGGAGTCGTGTTCGTTCGAACCGATTATTTGAAGTGTGGCCTGGAGTCACATTCCCCCGAATCAATTATTTTAAATGTAGACTGGTTCCCAAAACAGATTATTTTAAGTGTAGACTTGAGTCATATTCCCCCGAATCAATTATTTTAAGTGTTGACTCGAGTTGTACTTCCCCGAATCGATTACTTTAAGTGTAGTCATATTGCGCTGTATTTCTGCGTAACGCCGAGTACTCCTATATGCCAACACCTGTCAGGAATCCTCCAGCCATAACGCTGGTCGCCGCTGTATAAGTGAAATATGCTTGAGTACGGCTTAAAACGCCAATCAAATTAAAATAAATCAAATATTAGCCCATACACGATACTACACCAACACATCGATAAGATACTTGTAGCCAAGTTTAAAACCGAATTCCTTTTGACAAAAAGCCTCGGGTTATGGACACATACATAGTTTTATTATGCATGGAAAATTATATTTCCTTACTATTTATTCATGTATTTATACGTCAAAAATTAAAAACTAGAGGTTTCCCGAAACGTAAACAATAAACACAGTTATTGTGTGTCTCGTTTGATATTTGCGATTCATGTGTAATATCCGAATTCAAGGTATATTCAGTAAGTTTTACAACTCAGTTGATATTGATCCACAGTAACTTAACATGTGTAATATCCGAATTCAAGGTACATTCAGTAAGTTTTGCAACTCAGTTGATATTGATCCACAGTAATTTAACATGTGTAATATCCGAATTCAAGGTACATTCAGTAAGTTTTGCAATTCAGTTGATATTGATCCACATTTGGCTTTTTTCCCCTGTATGACATCATACGTAATTGATCTCAATATTCCAAACCGGTCTTTGTTTTTCAGAGATGTTTATGTTGAGTACTGACTGAGGAGGTGTCTTCATTGATAAATCTAGGAGTCGTGGCAGACATTTCTATATCAACTATCAAGAATTAATGGACGTTCAGGGTCAACAATCGAAAAAAAACTAACTAAACAACGCTTAACACGAAGCGTTAAAAAAGCTAATAAAGTATATAAATTAAGAAATTAGGGTTTTTAAACCTTTTCCATATTTATATAAATAAGTGTTAATAAATAATATTAAGTAGTTCATCTTTTGGAACCAAAGTCGTTGTCGAATCAGTTGGATAGAGCAAGTTGTTTTAGCCATTCGTTGTAGATGTCAAATGTTGTAGATGTAAATTGATGCCAAAAATATTTAGCGGTGAGCCAATAATATGACAAGACAATCACTAAACAGTTTTCATTCGAGCTGGAAAGACGTTAGAAATGTTCTTTGATTCTGTCATTATATTCCGAAACGTCTACCATTGTAGTTTATAATTCAACGCTCAGTTGCGCTTTGATTGCAACTGCCCATATATCCAACGTGGCTATCGAATTCAACACGATGGATACACAACGTAGGCCTACTAGCTCCCGGTTAAGCGAAGCTAGGCACATCGTGACGCAAAGTGTCAGAGATTCTGGAAAACCGTCCATTTTTACTCACAAGACAGTTATGAAGTGTAAAATTGTATAGTACGTAAAGTTTGATGAAATATCATAGAAGCAAGAACAAACAGTATACGTACACACGCCTAATGACTTTTCGTCGTCATATGACTGAAAAATTGTTAAGTACGACGTAAAATCCTAAGTATTCATTCATTCTAACAAAATGCTACAAAACGAGATGTTTACACGCCTCATAAGGCTCCAAGCAATGATCATTCAGTCCATAAATTTGTTCAAAATGGTTTATAGAGAGCAGGCCATGGAATCTAACCGTAAAAATTCTAGTCGCGTATAGCGTTCATTAACCTTTAAAACAATTTTTAAGTCAAGAGTTGTAAAGCTTGTTTACGGCCTAATCCTTATAACAACCTACCCTATAAACGGTAACATAACGCTTGTCCGTAATATCACATATCGTCTCATAACCTTTTCTAAACTGTTATTTTTTCAAAGAGAACCAGTCTGACTTAGATCGGGTCGCCATTAGATGGTGTTCCCAGTGTTCAGTACAACTCCGACATTCCTTTCGTGCTCTACAGACCTAGAGTTGATCCATCCTGGACAATACTCACGTAGGTGTTTCGACAACGGAAGTAATGAAGTGGGCAGATGCTCCCAGCTTAACGTGTCACGGACCTCGTGGAGAGCTTAACAGCTGGCAGCGACACGGCACGACCTCACAATTGCCCTAGTTAAAACTGACAAACGGACAAAGCCATGGTATAGCAGCTGGACTTGCCAAATCTTTCACCACTTGAAGGCCAATTAGCTTCTGTTCTTAACACTAGAACTGTCAATACGGTTCGGACAACCGATGGCGAAATGGCAAAAGTGATCAAGAGGTAACCAACTCCTTGTCACATGAAACTGGGGTAGTTTTCTGTGTCATTAATAACGACCCAAAATCTACGTGTATGCATGACAATCTCAGCATTTTACTTCTCCTAGCCTCAAGGTCTAAACTATATCACAAAAACGTAAGTGCCAAAAAAATAGAGAAAATGAAAACTATCGACTTCGGAATATTTTACCTTAATTTTAAAACGATATATGGAGAGATCAAGCCGTTAGCTCCTAGAATCGTTGTTTTATCGGTTCTTGTACCAGAAGAAAACAGCCAGATCATAGTTAACAACATTTCCACTAAGCTGGTGAGAGCTGTAAAGGATAATGTCGTCAGATGAGGATTAATCAATGATATTTATTTATTCATTTGATTGGTGCTTCACGCTGTACTCAAGAATATTTCACATACACGATGGCGGCCAGCATTATGGTAGGAGGAAACCCATCCGCATGTTGCTGAATCAGTAATACATGTATGAGGACATATGAGGACATATGAGGTTTAATATGAGGACACGTCTATAAAATATCCTGTCTATAATGATCATTACCCTTCGTGATATTTCAGTTAAACTGTGCTAGAAATTGTATATCGATAATGAGAATGTTACCTTATCAATATAACAGATTCACACTACGCTAAATGGTTTGCCGATAGACATTCTTAGCTTTCCTGCTAAGGGGCGTTAACGACAAGTTTATAGGCCCTTGGGTACAAGAAGTTGTAGAACAAGAAGTTGTCAGATGCTTCAAGGTATCAATGAAACAATTCAGATTGGCTTTTATTGTAGACATTTCAGATGAGACGGTGCGAAAGAATACATCCTTATACAGAGCCTTGGCTTTCATCTAGAATCCCGGAAAATATGCGTATTGAGACAGTGAATTAGCAAAATATGTCTCAGAAATTTCGTCGTACAAAAACCGGAACTAGCCACGTTTTCAAGCCTCCAATTTTTCTGGAAATTGTTTGACGGATTAGAAAGCTTAATAAAGGTAATGCATTAATAGACAATAAATCTCTCTACATATATCCTCTATATCATGTGCCTCTATAAACTTCAACTTCATAAGTGTGATTTCATCATGTATATGGATAGTAAAAGGGCCTTGTGGTGTTTTGATCCCAAGTTGAGGTCACCATCGCAAGGAATTCTGTCTTCAGGAAATCACTCGCAAATTTGTGAATAATGATAATTCATGCTAGTGCCGTTTTCGAAATATCGCTTAATTCCACGCAAATACGATATACTTCATAAAATAATTTTACTCTAAAACTGGTAATAACAAATTTACAGAAACCTATTTTTAAAAATCGGTATATACCGTATTACTTTAGGATTGAGGACTGTCTTCGCGTTCCAAATGTCCGAAAACGATTATAAATGTGTCATGGCAGATACGCTCGGTTGTTGAACAACTCTTGAATTCTGTCCATATTTTGATTTTATTAAACCACCAAGCTTCTTTTTGATATTCTGATAGGCTTCTGTCAATGGGTGTGTGGCGTGGCTAAAGGAATCCATCAACAAGCGGAAAACCATAACGACTATGCGATATCATGTAAACCTGAAGAATGTTCAGCTTGTGAGGAGACTCGAGTGCTTGAGATGATCCATTACATGTTTCCAACACTTCCGTTAACACTTTGAATTGAATCATTTGTGAACATTAATATCAGCAGTTTGGATTATCTAAAATCCCCCACTGGCCTTTTTTTCTTTTATTGTTAAAATTAGTTTTTACTGAAATTCCATTACTAGCGAATGTACTGGTTTTTATGCAGCTGGATTACGCAGTGCTTGACTGATCCTTTATGTTCACTGTAGTATTGGTTCCCAAACATTGGTTCTCTTCACAGTGTTGCTAGTGAAGTTCACCTCTGCTGGCCTGAACCATCAATCGTTCCCCTTCATCCTACATCGCCTAAGCCCGCAGCCCCCCTGACGATCATTACCGAGGGCTTAAAGGTTTACCGGTTTCCCAGACTCCAAACGATTTATGACAAATCTGTAAACTGGAATCATTCATTGAATTCTAACGGGCAAGTGGCTAAGATAAATCAAAGTTTTGCCAACAGCAAAATTTCAATAAATTTTTTACATAACGTTTATACTCCTGTAGTTATGTCAGCAATACTCATTTTTGTACGTAAATTAAATGTTAGTGCGAAAATACAAATGTTTCTTAACATGACTTAAACTGAACATAAAGCCAGTCTCTAAATCTGAATTAATTCCTAAAATGGTTTTTCCAGAGATGTTCTGTACATATTTTTAAGAATTTTACACCGCTTGTCAACAAAATAAATAGCAATTTATCGTCGCCTTGCCACACATTTGGTGACGCAATTTTGCCATGTTATAGCTACCTAGCATGACGTTACAAAACTTAAAAGCTTTCCTGTCCCATCGGTAGTAAACAACTAAGAAGAAACGCCAGATATCCAACAAAAGAGTTTCAGCTGATGTTTCTTTTAGTTTGACAGTCACAGTCTGGGTTATCTTTTTGGGCACATGCGTCGTCGTTTAGCGGTCCTGCTCGTCTTCGTCTCTGGCCTGTATTGTTGTCTGTATTAAGGCCAAGCTGGCTATATTGACATCGGTGAATTTACTTAACATGGCAGGATGTTATTTAGGACAGACTGTTTCCTGCAGATGTCTGGAAGATATTTTCGCAATAAATCTGACTCTGCTAAGGAAATATAATGCAATGTCACGATATGTTACTCAAGAAATGAAACTCCTGCCAGCTCGCCGTGACAGGTTGCAGCGGTCTCCTATCCAACACATAGGTATTGTTACACAGATAGCTATTCTTTGTCCCTTGAACATAAATATGTGGACCAAAATGCTTCGGATTAACACTTTAAATTGTCTAAAAATCCGATTTATTGCATAAATGTCTGTATCCAGTATATTAAGCCACACTGACAATCGAGAGCTAATACGTTTTCTTTTAATCCTACTAGTTGGTCAAGTTCGTCAGGGCTGCTACATCATGGCTGCTCGAAATGCATTGCCCATCGGTGACAATCCCCAGTGTTGAACTCCATATTCTTGGCTTTCAAACCTTTATAAAATTTTTAAAACATTTCTCAGTGATACCTGTGTCCCACTATTTTTTCTACGTATATATAATGGTAGACTTTATGGTCACATAACGATCTGATCAGTTTTCTATTAAAGATTTAAAATAGAGTAGGAGAGTAAAAGTTTTATGATCTCTGAGGTGAGTATTCTGTGCTTGATAAACTGAAATCTAACTCATTGTCACTTCTCAGCAGTATAGTCATAAATAAGAAAAACATCACGATACCAAATGCGGTAAATGAAGTATACTGAGGTACTGTTGTTTTAAATATTCAAACCTATCCGTGACGTAGTAAGAAGTGCTGCAGAACGATTGGATGTTTACATAATACAAACTGATAAAAATTATGCGGTTTACTTGTTTGCTAGAGTTGTGCGAGGGAATTCTGATTCTAGGATAGAACAATGCCATACTCTTTTTTGTCTCTTTGCATGAACGTAGTTACTTATTTATAGATTATTGTCTGGCTCTATATGAGTTTACTAAGGAGACATTTGTTTTGCCTTGGCTTTTGTGGCGAAATAAATCTGAGATAAAAACTCTGTGATTGTTGGCCTGGAAATTGTACTGGTGACCTATCGTTGATACTCCACAAGCTGACAATAACGGATCATGGACAGTTTTTTTTATAAAATGTACAAGGTAGAGAAAACAACCCCTTTTCAGAGTGAAATCTTGATTATATTACCTTTACAGATATTTTAGTAAAAAAGGTTTGATTATAAGATAATAACGGTAGATAACAGAAAACACAGATTCGATGATTTAATCATAACTCGGGTTATCATCTTCACAGAACTATGCACTGGACTAAATATCACAAAGCTATGATATTTTGAACGGACATTTTGACTTATGCATTAATCATTAGAGACGACATCTGATCATTTGATTTCATTTTTTGCGAAGATAATAGACAATGTATGTCCGACATCTTCAGAGACTGATTTTCGTTACAACCTTGTTTATTACCTGTAGGGTTTTTTATCAACTAAAGAAGGTTTGCGAAATGGTGCTGGTTCATTTTGTAAACATCCTCCCTGTCTCAGTGTGTAAAAGGCTTTCTTGGATAATAACCAGTCCTTGACCCCTGAGGTCAGTTGCTCGATTTTACCCCCTCCTTGTATCCACTTGTAAACCAGGCAGTCATCATACATGTGAAGTATTCATAAGTACTGTCTAAAACATGCGCATGTGTCGGATGAAGAAGACAAAATTAGATATTTCAATGACTTAATACTTTAGTATAGGTTTGAGATGCGCTTCATATAAAACAAAGATGTTGTCTGATTGTATATTCCAGATCGAGAGTGGAACATCTCAGTCCCCAGGTAAAGACAAATATACCCATAAATGTTTCTGTACAGAGAGATCACATCTAGAAATGCGGAAATTGTATTTGTGCCATGTCACTCTTGTTCAGCATTTTGATTAAAAGAACCCTTAAGGCGCACTTTTGGATCTAAGAAACTGCGAACAATAAATGATTTAAAATCCTTATCTGAGCCGAAAAAATGTGTTCCCAGAAGTTTTTATGCTTAGAATTATGTGGTGTAATTCTGTTGGAAAAAACACAATGTACTAATTTGCCAAAATAAAATTGACAGGGGTTTGATTAGCAGCCAAATCTTGTCAGTTTAGCAATTTAAGCAAGAGATCGATTTATTAATCCGATGAGTCGATTGCTCACCAGAGGGGTGCCACGATTGACACCTGACTCCTCTCATTTGTTATCTCGCGCTGTTAACAGAAAGATTCATTATCACCGGGTGAGAAAGGTGTTCCAAGACTAAAAATTCTGCCTTCGGCTGCTATATGAGGAGATTTTATCTGGTATGCATTCCGTTTGTATGGTAGCATCAAGATGTTTTACAAAAGGGTCTGTGTTTTATTATTTAGAGAGAGACATTTTTCCAGGATTGTATTTCATAGGGTGTAATCTGTTCCCTCTGGGCTCTAATAAATACCACCTATGGGTGCAGCACTACAGGCAGAGTGCATGTCCCAAACAGCTCGTATCCTCTTATTTAATGACATGTGCTTCCATTTAAATAAGCTCACCGATATTAAATTTTGTATGTTATGATGTCGAATTTATAGAACAAGTCTTTTACCTCAGGTAATATAATCGTGGAAGTAATATCTCAATAGATGAATGAAGATAGAAGACGAATGCCATGCAAGAGCATGGATTATTTCGACACTGAATTTCCTGTAACTAACAGAATTAATTAATCGGTCCCTAGGGGTAAAATAGTACCGCGGGGGACACCCTGGACAATTGCTACAAGCAAAGACTAAATAACGCCATTAATTAAATTAGTTTTGATCCTCAACTTAACAGGCAGACCTCAGGAATCATGCGTTTCAGTAATTAATCCCGGACCACCGGACGCACGCGCGTCTTCGTCGGAGATCTCGTCACACAGGGTTTAATGTAGTTGGTTTTCTTCCCGGATATTAAAAAGCTCTGGGTTAAATTTCGTCTCTGAATAGAAACTTAATCTCTCTTTGTTGGAATACTTTTCTGCTATCTCTGATCACACGAGACAAATATTGTGAGGTTAATTAGGTATCATAGAAAGCTTTACATAGAACCACTGCTATCAGATGTGCAACTGCTAATTAAGTGGATCGTCAAGATTAAGAGTTAAACACCTGCAGTGCACTTCGTGGAAAAAAATTTAATGAGTCGATACGTCGTGTAACAATGGTTTCTATCATACGGATATTTATCCCGATTCGCTCTGAAACATGTGCATCGAAACAGACAATCTTATACCAGCTGTAAGCCAAGATGGACGTTCAAGGTCAATAATCGCAAGTTCAGTTCTCAAAACCACGTTTAACACAAACCACCAAAGAACTAATAAAGTATATAAAGTACGGAAACTGGAAGGAAGAGAAGTAGTCTACAGTTTTCAGTGATTTTGGAAAGACCTAAGGGAGGTCGTTCTAGTCGACTGAGTGAAAGCTGTATTCAATTCGTGTACCATGCTAGAATATAAGTTGTCGATAATAAAATACGTATCTTAGTTGCAGATTCCTATCAGCGTTTGGCCACCATTATTTGAATGTAATATTCAAGCACGAATATGTGCAAATTCACAATAACTACATCCCACAAAACGTCCACAGCATATAAGCTTACGTGTCGTCTTTCACTCTGCCCGTCGATATGCAAATGAACTTGTTAAAATATAGGATGTCCAAGATTTTACCCCACTGACATTAAAACAGGCATTCAGAAAGAGTGGCCGGTTTTTTTTTTTTGGTTTTTTTTTTTTGAGGCTAAAAAGCATACGGTTTGATATTGTTCACCTGGTGCTTGAACACTACATCTTAGGTCTGTTTTCATTTCTTCCCAGCTTAGCCTTCAGAAATAGAGATACGTACTGTTACATTCATTAACATGGAATTCGGTTATTGCTTTTACAAGTTGTCCCCTTTTCACACTGAAAATGAGGTTTGCCAACTTGTTTGGGGATTTTGACTTTATGGTTCCTTTTAATAATGTACAGAAGGAGTGAACATTTTGAAGAAAGGTGATTTTAAGATGATCGTAATGTCGGGAAGAGCAACAGAGTCCACCCTAACAACGGAGTCATGCGATTCGAAAATGGTGGTTTGCGATGTTCGGATGCTGTTCGAGTGGTTCGGATGCTGTTCGAGTGGTTTGGAAGGTGGTCGAGTAGATGCATTGATTATATTTGTGTTAATTGCGAAGCAATCGTCTGTATTATTCCTGTATGTTAAGATGACATGAATTTTTCGTCGCACACAGTTTACACGTTCAGGACAGCGTGGGATACAGACAAGAGCACTAGGTTAGTGAATGTAACGATTCAGTTCTGTTTATGTAGAAGCTCAGCTGGGGACATGGTCAACCAAGCTGAGCTACTTGAACAGGTACATCTCGGCCATGTGTGGTGACATTTATCTGTCCATCCGTCACACTGGTGCTAACAGTGTAATATGATGAAGTTCTTATGTCCAAAATTGGAATGGCAATTTGAGAAAAGCGTTATATCGGGTATTTGTGCGATCCACGACAGAAACTTGTATGGGTTTGAGTAATGATGTAAGCATTTACCAGACTTTATCAAGTCATGCCGGCAGTATATCGGGAGCAGACCACAGCCCAGAGCTAAAGCACGGCCTATCTCATAATTACAACCACATGTTCGTAGAAAAAACTAATTAACACCATCTATATTTATTTCCTGGAAGCCAAGATAACCAGTCTCTTACAATAGTTCATCGAATATTGAAGCCAATCAATGAAGCCCTAAACTGACATATTATCAGTTGCTTTGCGGTCGTGGCGATACGAAATAGGTTTAAAGAAAAGAAGCGATTGATTTTTTGCTTCAATGCTGTCTGCCTTCAATAAAGTAAAATGACTCTATTTCTGAAGGTCAAAGGACTATTTTTATACTACAATATTTTAAAATCCAAACAATTTCAATTTAATTGCGTTTCATGAAGTTCTCCCGAAGGTTCAAGCAATGTTGCGCATATCTTGAGTTCGCTCTATTCATGATTATCTATTCGTCTCATTATTTGATTTTTTTTTTTTTTTTGATTGGTGTTTTACGCCGTACTCAAGAATATTTCACTTATACGACGGCGGCCAGCATTATGGTGGGCGGAAATCGGGCACAGCCCGGGGGAAACCCACGACCATCCGCAGGTTGCTGGCAGACCTTCCCACTTACGGTCGGAGAGGAAGCCAGCATGAGCTGGACTTGAACTCACAGTGACCGCATTGGTGAGAGGCTCCTGGGCCATTACGCTGCGCTAGCGCGCTAACCGACTGAGCCACGGAGGCCCCCGTCTCATTTGAAGAATCTTCATCAGTTGCTTTCATCCACCGATGATACTGGTTATCGTCGTGACCGTGAGCTATTCTTGAGTTACCCAGTAAACACATAACTCAAAGAATTGGTCACTAGTGAGAAGCTTGGAAAATCATTACGACATTCCGTACTCCCAAAAATTGATTGATTGATTGATTTAGTTATTTGTTTATTTGTTTATTTATTTATTTATTTGGTGTTTTAGGCCGTACTCAATAATATTTCACTTATACGACGGAAACCAGGTTTATGGTGGGAGGAAACCGGGCAGAGCCCGGCGGACACCCACGGCCATCCGCAGGTTGCTGGCAGACCTTCCCACTTACGGCCAGAGAGGAAGCCAACATGAGCTAGGCTTGAACTCACAGCGACCGCATTGGTGAGAGGCTCCTGGGTCATTACGCTGTGCTAGCGCGCTAACCAACCCCAGAGATTTAGATTGAACTGTTGCACTTCCAGCATTTTCACCGAGGTTTTTAATCCAATTTGCGCTGATTCGGCTGAGCTTTTGACTTGGATATTTCGTCCGGTACTTAGTCGAGTTCAAAGGTTTAAAATGATAAACCTGTAAACCCTGTACAGGTGAATACGACGTATAGCACTAATCAAATAAATGAAAGGAAAAGCAAACATCATGACTAAATAGAAAAGTTTTTAAAATAGTTAAAGTAGAAATGACTTTGATATTCAGGAAAAAGGCTACCATCTTTAACTAATGTTTAAAGTAAATGTCATGTATATCCTAAACTACGGAACCGTATAAATGATAAGGTAACAAAAGTGACAAATCAAAAAAGTACTTTGTAAATAAGTCAGTGCAAATGCAAAATTATTGTGCATGACTTAGTAAAAATGTCGACATCATGGCCAAATAGACACATATTTCACAAAATGTCGACTTGGTGAACATTATAACAAAGATCTACGGAGTACTAGCATATGAATATTTCATGTGCATCACAAACTCTGCATTTCCATTGTTTAATTATCTGCTGCACATGACATCATTTCGAGCAAAATCTGCATGAACCTTGTTATAGATGTGGTCATTTTCTTTTTCAAAACTATTTTCTACAAGTCACGTTTACGATTACACTCTGGAGAGAATTTATCACGGCACAAAATAATTACTCTTGTCCTATAAAAAAATTTAAAAATTATATGATGAATTGAAATTCTGTGTACATGTCACATCTTGCTATATTGTTTTAATGAGCGTTGTTAAAGTCATAATTCATTGACTTCTTCAACAGGTTAAGTTAATGCATGTCGTTTTTTGACCGTTCGTTTTTATTTTCAACAATTTAACCTATTAAAAATGTTAAAAGAAATTTAAGAGACAACTCATCTCTTTAGGGCATGTAGTTGCGCATTTTTAATAAAGGTGGTCTGCCAGCATAACGTTTTTGTAACACCCTCCGGCTCGAGAGAAAGAGGGTCGTGAGTAGCCTGTAGCCTGGGAGCAGCGTACTGTTTCCGAATACCAACTACGCCATGCGTTGACGGCTGACGGATTATATTCACTCAGTCACCGTTCACCAAAGTGGCTTGCTGTTAAGCCCCTTATACATCATTTCATCGGGACTATTTTGGCGCGAATATGCGTCAGACCCGGGGAAAGCCGATGGCGCTCTATCTAATACCCTATCCTTGATCCGCCATCAAAAAGAATCCAGTGACTTCTTGTTGCTTTTTAAATACAGCTTTCAGCGGATTAATAAAGCTGTATAACCAACAGAATCTCACTAAAGAACGCCATATGAAACCCTATGTGAGTCTGGAAGTTTTCCCTTGAGCCGTCTGGCACGATATATTAACCTAGTACAGCAACTGTCCTAAATCAAACACATCAAAGAGATGCCCGAGGTATATCACTCGATATGTACATCTAAGGAAATAGTGTAGTCTTTGGTTGGCTGTGAGGTTAATAATAAAACTCGAGTTATGTTTAAGAGCAATGTGTTTAGTAGGTTATTTGTGACTGACGTAAACCTTTTAACCTGGAAAATTCTGTTATCCATGCACTACCAGTGACTATTCCGGTCAGACATTGCATAACTAATTGCCTAAATGCTGTAATTATCATCGATTTTACATACAGATTTTGGAATCAAACCGATAACATGTGTGTGGTTTTCTTTAAAACACTTACAAGTCATTTTTGTCCAATTTCCTGTCCAAAGTAGGTGGATCTTGTTATCCATATTCATAATTTATCGTCCAGATTCTTGTAAGCGCCTTTTGAATACACATAAGAGACATCGCAATGTTTGCAATACATTAAAGTGATAAAGGTTCATACTCCAAAGTTTTCTTGAACATGAATTCCCAGTTTTAATATTTCTCCATTTTGCTCTCATTACTTCCCTGGTATACCCACTGTGTTTCCCTGGTAGGCCCTCAATGCTTCTTGGGTAGGCCTCAGGGTTTCCCTGAAGGCCCTTAGTTCCCGGAAGGCCCTCATAGTTTGCCTGGTGGGCCCTCAGTGTTTCCCTGATAGACCCTCTATGTTTCATTGGTAGACCCTCAGCCTTTTAATGGTTCTCAGTGTTGTTTTGGTAGACGCCCAGTGTTTCTGTGATAGTTTCTCAGTGTTGTTTTGGTAGATCCCCAATGTTTCAGTGATAGGTTCTGAGTGTGGTTTTGCTAGACCCCCAGTGTTTCCGTGTCAGCGTGTGGCCTTATGGCTAGTGTCTTCGGAAGACACTGGGATATGATAACTGCGTCTACACTAGGATGGCCAGGAAACCATGTCCTAAAAAAAACACAAAAGGATGAAAATTGGCAAACAATGTGAAAGCAATATTTTTAAACTGACAACTAAAACTACTTTAGGAATAAAGTTATTTGTTAAACTTTGTTTACAACCGTGTTGAAGCCACGCCCGAATAGTTTGTGAATAACTTTGAACAACTATATTTTAATCTAGAAGCCTAATCCCCTGAATGAAAGTAGCAGTCAAATTCCCGACCCTATTCGGCCATGGGCATCATCCGGAAGGTTATGTACGTGATAGCGAATAATACACAGAAAAATGTAACCACCGTTTTAGGAGGAAATAGACCGACTGTTCACTAGACATCATTGCATGCCGGCATAATGCTTAATCTTATATAGCCTTCACTGTAAAAAATAAAAAACTATAAAGTACACACTAAAAACGTTAGGGCCTTAAATTTGTCTGAGAAGGCCTTTCTTTGTCATATCTTCTATTTCTCAAACCATCCTTTGAAAGATCTATTCTCATGACTTAATCTCATGATATACTGTCAAACGCCCACAGTACCGCATTACCATCAAAAAACAGCTGATTGATGCAACGGTAATTCCATCAGAGTCAATAAACTGTGGAAGCCAAAAGTCAAACGCAGCTGTTCATTTTTTTCTATTTGTTGGTTTTTCCTCATTTCATTGCTTTTTCCCTATTTCATTATCTTTGGCTTGAAATACAATCACCACTATTAACATTAGGAATTGAGCAAACTTGGACAACAGCTATACTCTTGCCTTACAATCTTCAAGTACGCACCCAGTGTACTCCCATAGTAACTAACAGAAGCCTGACAAACGGCTACGGCTAGAGGAATTGCTGAGAAGAGTTAATCTCCACTCGCGATTGGTTTAATTAAAGGCCAATCACAGGAGGTGATTGACCCACATATGCACAAGGTCCTGCACTATATGGAAACTCCAACCTCTTTTGTTCAAGTCTCTTCAGCCTTGGTACGTGTGCTTTGAGCTGCTATTTACTAATCCTCTGGATTAAATTGATGTTTGTTCGATCAATTGTTATTTGACGTTTATTTGATCGAAATTGTAACATGTACCTATTTCTAGCAACAGTGTGGTCTATTGTTTAATGCTTATACGTGATGGATGAAATACTTCTTAATACGATGACTAATAAATTTACTTTGAGATTTTCTCTTGATAAGTTCTATGTCCTATCTTAGTGTCGACCGCCATTGTATTTTCTTACAGTCAATCAATTTAGGTATGTCGGATCGGCGATCATTGCCTTACACTTTACAATTCACAGATTTGGCAGTATCTAATTCACGGAAAAAGTAACGGTTTCTCATGTCTATTTTTCAATGATATTCCAGCTGACTCCGAGTGTTTTCTTCACTAAAACATCTTAATACAATATAAGCAAGTGGTTTTGCTGTTCAAATAACTCATTTACAAAAGGCTGGACCCCACAAAACCTTCATCACTTAACAACATTGCGACATCTGATTTTAGATTCCAAGATATCCCAACTGTTAAGGTATATGTACAGATCAATGACCTTAGAGATTTGGCGTGATCACCATATTCTCCGCTAACCATGGCACATGTTGAATTGTTTATATCCATGCTTATTTCATCTTAAAACAGTTCATTGAAAATGGTTACAAAAACCTTCAGCGAGCTATGAAATGACGAATATGACACTTTTGGTTTGGATCAAACCATTGAGTTAACTTTCGCTACATTGCACACAAAAATTGATTCGAGAATTGCATTTATCCCAAAGTTTTGTGCTTCCTGAAGCTCCCGTAAAGGTAAGAAAACCTTCAAATAAAGTAGCTGTTAAGATCGTTATGGATCGAACATTATTAATTCCATTTTGTGGGCAGATAAATATTGGGGAGGTTTCTTTGTGGCTTTTTTCTTTATTGTAACTGGAACACGGATATGTAGGCTAGCAATGTGGAACTCATCGAAGTAATCATCAACCCATCCAGTCTGGTAAAAGCTTGTATTCTTTTCACCCTCCTGTGTTACGCTGATGTCCGATACTTTCCCGGGACTGGCCGATGGTGTACAGTGTCGATGTTCTCTTCAGTCAATGGGCCACAAACAGCGAGCAAATGATATCCAACCGAACGGCCTTTATCCATATCCCACCACAAATCAGAAGGAAACTTAAGATATTGATGGCAATTGAATGAAAATATTTCCTCGAGCTGTTGTAATTGGCAATGCTGGCTAATTTGTAAGGTGTTCCTCTCACCCACTCTGTGATGCTCCAGCCGTGCATCCCGACCCACTCCGGCAAATATCAACCACAAAACCTTACCAATTGACACCAAATCCACTCTTCCCTCCTTTGGCTTCCTTTCTATTTGCAATATCGAGTTAGCGCTGAGAGATAGTCGACGCGCTTCCCGGAGCTAGATTCACCAACGAAGCCTTTTGCTAACTAGATCTTCTCACTCTTTCTTCCGGGCTTAAACCTTATTTCATTCTCAAAATTTTAAGATGTCTGTCTCATATAGCTTGACTCTTGGCATAACCACGATGAGCAGCAATGTCGGCGTTTCAAAGAATCTATGCTTGTTTTCAGTTCCTCGAAAACATTGAATTCTTTTTCCGCAATAATATTCATACCAAATTATTACTTTTGGACTACCTTGGAAATGAAATATAGAACATCCATAATAAAATGTGTTGTGGTGATGTGAACTGAATTTTACTTTTCTGCCCGAATTTCAGCACATCCCTTTTGCAAATCTTCGAGTATTGAATCTACCCCCACCAAGATACCTTCGAGTCGTGAATCTATAACCCTCACCCCCCACCACCACCGCCACCCCCACCCCCAAATAATGTATTTTAGCAACCGTACGCAACATAGCTGCTCATTGAAACATCAGAAACCTATGCTTGACGATTTACCTTAACGGTATTCATTTCAAGGCTCTGAAGACACCATACAACATTTATAACTTAGTCAATCCTTACAACTTGTAACTTTATTTTACAGGGAAAATTAATTAACACACTGAATTTGACTTTTTTCACCAAACCCCAAAGTTGGACTGGGTTGCACATTGTTCCAGTCGAGGTCTCGCGATATGTGAAACAGACATAATCACAGTATTGTTTTGTGCTTTTAGCCAGCAGTGCTTAACATGTGAGCTTTTCGGTTGTTAATCTGCATCCACCTATGTACCTTCGAGTTTTGAACCTACTCCACCTAGATACCTTCGAGTTTTGAATCTACCCTACCTATATACGTTCGAGTATTGAATCTACCCCCACCAAGATACTTTGGGTTGTGAATCTACGCCCACATAGGTACTTTTAAGTTGTGAATCTAACCCCATCTGGGTACACCTGAGTTGTGAATCTACCCCGACGTAGATAGCTTTGAGTAGTGAATCGACCCCCACCTAGATACGTTTGAGTTGTGAATCTACCCCCACCTAGATACGATTGAGTAGGAAATCGACCCCCACCTAGATACGTCTTAGTTGTGAATCTATCCCCACCTAGGCACCTTTGAGTTGTGAATCTACCCCCACCTAGATACGTTTGAGTTGTGAATCGACCCCCAACTAGGCACGTTTAAGTTGTAAATCTACCCCACCTAGGTACCTTTGAGTTGTGAATCTACCCCCACCTAGATACGTTTGAGTTGTGAATCGACCCCCAACTAGGCACGTTTAAGTTGTAAATCTACCCCACCTAGGTACCTTTGAGTTGTGAATCTACCCCCACCTAGATACGTTTGAGTTGTGAATCGACCCCCAACTAGGCACGTTTAAGTTGTAAATCTACCCCACCTAGGTACCTTTGAGTTGTGAATCTACCCCCACCTAGGCACGTTTAAGTTGTAAATCTACCCCACCTAGGTACCTTTGAGTTGTGAATCGACCCCCACCTAGGCACGTTTAAGTTGTAAATCTACCCCACCTAGGTACCTTTGAGTTGTGAATCTACCCCCACCTAGATACGTTTAAGTTGTAAATCTCCCCCACCTAGGTACCTTTGAGTTGTGAATCTACCCCCACCTAGGCACGTTTAAGTTGTAAATCTACCCCACCTAGGTACCTTTGAGTTGTGAATCGACCCCCACCTAGGCACGTTTAAGTTGTAAATCTACCCCACCTAGGCACCTTTGAGTTGTGAATCTACCCCCACCTAGGTACCTTTGAGTTGTGAATCGACCCCCAACTAGGCACGTTTAAGTTGTAAATCTACCCCACCTAGGTACCTTTGAGTTGTGAATCTACCCCCACCTAGATACGTTTAAGTTGTAAATCTACCCCACCTAGGCACCTTTGAGTTGTAAATCTACCCCACCTAGGTACCTTTGAGTTGTGAATCTACCCCCACCTAGGCACGTTTAAGTTGTAAATCTACCCCACCTAGGTACCTTTGAGTTGTGAATCTACCCCCACCTAGGCACGTTTAAGTTGTAAATCTACCCCACCTAGGCACCTTTGAGTTGTGAATCTACCCCCACCTAGATACGTTTGAGTTGTGAATCGACCCCCAACTAGGCACCTTTGAGTTGTGAATCTACCCCCACCTAGATACGTTTAAGTTGTAAATCTACCCCACCTAGGCACCTTTGAGTTGTAAATCTACCCCACCTAGGTACCTTTGAGTTGTGAATCTACCCCCACCTAGGCACGTTTAAGTTGTAAATCTACCCCACCTAGGCACCTTTGAGTTGTAAATCTACCCCACCTAGGTACCTTTGAGTTGTGAATCTACCCCCACCTAGGCACGTTTAAGTTGTAAATCTACCCCACCTAGGTACCTTTGAGTTGTGAATCTATAACCCTCACCCCCCACCACCACCGCCACCCCCACCCCCAAATAATGTATTTTAGCAACCGTACGCAACATAGCTGCTCATTGAAACATCAGAAACCTATGCTTGACGATTTACCTTAACGGTATTCATTTCAAGGCTCTGAAGACACCATACAACATTTATAACTTAGTCAATCCTTACAACTTGTAACTTTATTTTACAGGGAAAATTAATTAACACACTGAATTTGACTTTTTTCACCAAACCCCAAAGTTGGACTGGGTTGCACATTGTTCCAGTCGAGGTCTCGCGATATGTGAAACAGACATAATCACAGTATTGTTTTGTGCTTTTAGCCAGCAGTGCTTAACATGTGAGCTTTTCGGTTGTTAATCTGCATCCACCTATGTACCTTCGAGTTTTGAACCTACTCCACCTAGATACCTTCGAGTTTTGAATCTACCCTACCTATATACGTTCGAGTATTGAATCTACCCCCACCAAGATACTTTGGGTTGTGAATCTACGCCCACATAGGTACTTTTAAGTTGTGAATCTAACCCCATCTGGGTACACCTGAGTTGTGAATCTACCCCGACGTAGATAGCTTTGAGTAGTGAATCGACCCCCACCTAGATACGTTTGAGTTGTGAATCTACCCCCACCTAGATACGATTGAGTAGGAAATCGACCCCCACCTAGATACGTCTTAGTTGTGAATCTATCCCCACCTAGGCACCTTTGAGTTGTGAATCTACCCCCACCTAGATACGTTTGAGTTGTGAATCGACCCCCAACTAGGCACGTTTAAGTTGTAAATCTACCCCACCTAGGTACCTTTGAGTTGTGAATCTACCCCCACCTAGATACGTTTGAGTTGTGAATCGACCCCCAACTAGGCACGTTTAAGTTGTAAATCTACCCCACCTAGGTACCTTTGAGTTGTGAATCTACCCCCACCTAGATACGTTTGAGTTGTGAATCGACCCCCAACTAGGCACGTTTAAGTTGTAAATCTACCCCACCTAGGTACCTTTGAGTTGTGAATCTACCCCCACCTAGGCACGTTTAAGTTGTAAATCTACCCCACCTAGGTACCTTTGAGTTGTGAATCTACCCCCACCTAGATACGTTTAAGTTGTAAATCTCCCCCACCTAGGCACCTTTGAGTTGTGAATCTACCCCCACCTAGGTACCTTTGAGTTGTGAATCGACCCCCAACTAGGCACGTTTAAGTTGTAAATCTACCCCACCTAGGTACCTTTGAGTTGTGAATCTACCCCCACCTAGATACGTTTAAGTTGTAAATCTACCCCACCTAGGCACCTTTGAGTTGTAAATCTACCCCACCTAGGTACCTTTGAGTTGTGAATCTACCCCCACCTAGGCACGTTTAAGTTGTAAATCTACCCCACCTAGGTACCTTTGAGTTGTGAATCTACCCCCACCTAGGCACGTTTAAGTTGTAAATCTACCCCACCTAGGCACCTTTGAGTTGTGAATCTACCCCCACCTAGATACGTTTGAGTTGTGAATCGACCCCCAACTAGGCACCTTTGAGTTGTGAATCTACCCCCACCTAGATACGTTTAAGTTGTAAATCTACCCCACCTAGGCACCTTTGAGTTGTAAATCTACCCCACCTAGGTACCTTTGAGTTGTGAATCTACCCCCACCTAGGCACGTTTAAGTTGTAAATCTACCCCACCTAGGCACCTTTGAGTTGTAAATCTACCCCACCTAGGTACCTTTGAGTTGTGAATCTACCCCCACCTAGGCACGTTTAAGTTGTAAATCTACCCCACCTAGGTACCTTTGAGTTGTGAATCTACCCCCACCTAGGCACGTTTAAGTTGTAAATCTACCCCACCTAGGCACCTTTGAGTTGTGAATCTACCCCCACCTAGATACGTTTGAGTTGTGAATCGACCCCCAACTAGGCACGTTTAAGTTGTAAATCTACCCCACCTAGGTACCTTTGAGTTGTGAATCTACCCCCACCTAGGCACGTTTAAGTTGTAAATCTACCCCACCTAGGTACCTTTGAGTTGTGAATCGACCCCCAACTAGGCACGTTTAAGTTGTAAATCTACCCCACCTAGGTACCTTTGAGTTGTGAATCTACCCCTACTTAGATACTTTTAAGTTGTGAATCTACACATTACCGAGGTACCTTTTACTTGTCAAGCGCAGGAAAGATTTGGCTAACTTAAAATGTCTGTCGTGACCACTTATAAATATTCTGTTTTCTGAACATCCCAAGTGCATGACTTTTCACGTTGTATACTCGAATTCCTATGTTTGTGTACATACTTTAACCAGTCAGTCAGAGGAAACTGTGTTAGCTGATTGTTTGTATTATACTGTACATAGTGATAATACTTTCTACAATCTGGGTAGTTTTCATATCTGAACGTGAAAATAATAAATCCTTGACTGCTTTCTTCAATACACGTAATGTTTATTAATTGGCAGCCGTCGCATTGGTCAATGTAAAGGCAAAGAAAACACTAAAATGAAGTGGACACCACATTAAAGGTCAATAAACACGGTCCACGAAAATAGTTTGATCTATATTTTTTCGAAATTTTCAAACTGAGTAAAGTCGTATGAAAGCATGAGATTCTAAAGGTTTTCTATGATAAGTCAGAAGGAAGTATCAGTGACGTCACATCGATAAATATTGCTTGAAATACTTCGTTCCAGGCTCCATTCGGCGAATGCATACATAGATCTGTAGGTATATACATTTAGAATGATAAAATCTAGAAGTCTGTGTGTGTTTAAGTGGCAAAAGTTTAATTTGATGTCACTTGGTGCCAATATGGGTAAGAAAAGGTCACCGTAGAATCCAAAGTTTCAACTGGAGTGAAATGAAAATAAGTTCAGCTGCTTTTGTGGACAGTGTTTAATGGTCTTTCCTTTCATATATACTTACGTTAATATTTATTTCGCCTAGATATCTTTGCATTGTGCTTTTAGCGGGCATTATTCTATTAGGTGCCTTTAAAGGGTGTTAAACATCTGTTACATTATTTGATCAAGATAGTGCTATTTTAATATACTTGTAAAGTTAAACCAAATGTTCTAATGACTGAGTTTTACGGACATTATTGCTTATCTGTGTTTGGCATTTGTACGCATAAGCTCTGTGTAATACATCTTACGTAAGGTACTCTCGATTCTAAAACCTCACATACTTCATACACGTATTTAAGGCTTCAGTGAATTCTGTCATTATGCCTTAATTCAGACTTGCTCGGTTTCCTGTGTTGCGGATTGTTGGGGTAATGCATTCAGTGACTTGGAATCAAAGACAGACATTTATATTGTAAGGCTTCATGTCGCTATACCGTCACCAAGGAACAGAAACAGTCGTTTTTATGATTACGAGTTGATATCAAAGCGTCCGTCTGTCGCCACAATAATCAACTCTATGTTAAAATACGGTTACGTATATGTACCAGCTGATTGAAGATAAGGACGGATATTTCTCACTGACTATGCCTTATGAAATAAGTCAACTACAGGTAAATAAACAAAGAGGTGTTACGTTCATCAATACTTATGGTTGATGAGCGAAGCTCAGTGGCACAAACTCTAATTTAACAGCGCCATATGTGAGACATGGATCAGTTTGTACATATATGTACTGAATTTCTACTTTGTGACCTACATGTGTCTTATGAAACGGCCATGGCTTGATATAAAAATGGTTGTCATGGTCACCCTTACATTTGACCAACAGGTGTTTTACGTAATGCTGAAGGCAGTGTGTGAAAATCTGGAGTTGGGTACGGATAGTATTGCTTATTTATGCTTGGCAGTTTAACATTTAGCAGAAGGCTATAGTTCGTATTCTTTCCCCACTTCTACCTGATTAATGGACTTTTTGTTTATCCGTTTCCAGAGAACAAATGATGAAGACAGTGTTCCCGTGTTAAAAGAAGCCCTCAGAGAAGCCGCAGAGAGGCAGTTGGAAGATCTACAGGCCTTGGAACAGTATTTGGACCTACAAATCTCCGAACTGCAGAGGAAAAAAATGGACGTTCAAATGAAAAAGCGAGGTCATTTCGCCTGCCGTGTCCATGCGATCGCTTGTTACAAGAAGCGATCAGCGAAAGCCTAAGTCTGTTCCGTTTCAATTTCTGATGAGGAAAACTGACCTATCTTAGGACTTGACCGCTGTCTTGCTGGAAACCATCTTGTTTTCTTTATCAAGTTCCAGTCCGATATCATCTTCATGCAGATATACATAACTGCTGTCAGACAAAAGAAAATCATTTGTACATATGTTTCCTACACGGGATAACGTCTGTTTGAAATAATTATCTGTCAAGATTTCTCCCAGATGGACTCTTATAAGCATCTTTTTTAACCGTTAGCATTTCTGTCTAACGGGCAAAATTAATACCAACTTTCCATAATATCTGAGCTTTGAACTTTTATATTCTGACACATACGATTGTCTCTATGATAACCATTTGAAGAGCAGAAATAAAATTAACATTTCATGATGTCGTCTGTAAAACACACGAAGAGTTCATCTTATTTCTAAAAGAACTATGTCGTTGGGAAAACTGAGGCGTGTTGGTGAATTTAAGTTGGAAATAGTACTGGCAGTTTTCTTGTTCCATGACAACAATCTATTGGCAGACCCTACGGTTGTTAATCTACTCTTTATCTGTTAACATCTCCAATAGTTTTAGATGCCTTGTAACCAAATGAATTTACGTAAACTTTTGGTTAACAGCTGAGAAAACACTTACTGTATTCAGCAAAAACCCTATTACTCGTTCTTCATCGCAAACACCTGCAAGTAGTTTGTAAAACCTGATCATTGTGTAGGTGAACTAATATCGTTAAACTGGACAAGTAGTGCTCTCAGTTTGGTTTAGGTAGCCTACCTTGGCTTAATGCTGCATCGCCAACTCTCGTAGTTATATAACGTTGAACCGATGTATTGCATTTGTAAAGCCCAATGCTGATAACTTAATTCGAATCCTAGATCGGATTTTCCGCTCAAGGCTAAACAGGCATCGTTCTGATACTAACGACCTTGACCTTGTGGCCTAAGAAACACAGGCTGCTTCTGAACCATGGATTGGTGTCACACACATGGCTTTGATTTTCAGATATGCTTAAACCACTACAGTTACTTGAGCGGAATCGCTAAAGCGTCTTGTGTGGGTGACTAGGTGTACGGAACACGAACCGTTCCAAAATGGTGTCTTGTTCGTGCGATTGTCAGATACAACACTATTTTCCCCAAAAGGGTATAAGATACTGTACATTTACCGTTGCGGTGATGTAACTGTTGTATACTGGCTACTGGAGCCTCCAGCCTTTATATAGTGCTCTAACTCTGTATAGTGCACCTTTTCAACATCGTAACAAACAGCAAGCTTTTAGGCGGATTCAAGCAATAGGATAATACGCATGCAAGTCACAAGTTTTAGGTGTCGCAGACGAAACTAAATTGTCCACGTGATACGCTGTTGAACGCAGTACATCTTTAAAACATAGTTGAGCGATAGACTACAACTGTTAATAGTCAGCCGCTCGGTATTGACTTTAATCATCTTGTCAAAACAAGCTTACTCAGCGGTCAGTGCAAGTGTAAATGAACCATGCCGTCACCATGTCGGTTTTGTATGACCAAAATCACCCAGAGTTGACTTAAGTCTGAGCTTGTGTTTAAGGAATAACATAATTAGCTGAGGCATACTGAGATGATGTACGTCAGATGTGTGCGACTTACAGTTCGAGCCAGGTTAGCTTAATAAAACTGCAGTTAAACCTGCGACCACAAACTACACGTAATCTGACCGAGACAAAAGTAAGAGCGACCTCATTATTCCATGTGGAGAGTCCTGCTGTGTGGATCTCTTCTTAAATTCACTGCTTTCCAATAACGACATTTTGTCTCCGTACAAAAACCATTGCTCGCATTATTTTCCACTTTCATCGCTATTACGATTTAGTATAATGGACAATAAATAATGTTTGCTTTCGGTTTTACGCAAGCGAACAACAAACTGGAAAAAACATTAATGTAATCAAGCTGTTCATCAGTGACGATGTCTTCATGCTGTTGCGCTGCCTCAGTCACAAATGGAGGGAAAAAAGGCAAACGGACTCGTTGACCAACTATTTCCCGGCAGGCAGACAACAATCAGAGAAACCGGTTCTAAACAATGGCATCGTAAAATTGGGCAGCAAGCAGAGAGCTGTAACGCTGCAACGGTATTTCACCAACATGGATTCGATTTAGCTCAAAAATCAACGATGATTCAATCTGTGTTAATGATGAAGAGAGTGTAAACTTAAAGGTATTTGGTGTTTAAAAACACGAGAACGTATCGATTCGTTAAATATATTATGCGGAGGTCTAGCAGGACAGATTTACCACTCTGCACAGTAGCATGGCTAAGCCCACACAGCTTACTACCACGTTGTCGACATCAGCTGCATCAAGTGAGTACAGTAGACAGTACAGGTATTCCAGATACTTTTGTGAATATACAGGAACCATTCTCTCTTAAAACGCAGAATAGCATATTTCAGTTTCATAATGTTGGTGTTTCAAACCTGTGAATAAAGCTGAATTCCCCGCACTGACCCTAATTTGCCCTTATGGAATGATCAAATGATGTCTATGTATAAAGTGATCATTTTGACAATTAAACTATGAGGAAAGCCGCTGACGAATGTGTCTACTTCAGCTGACGAATGTAGCTCCTACAACCGATCTTTCACAGCTGATGAATGTGTCTACTACAGCTGACGAATGTATCATCTAAAGCTGATGGGAGCCTCCGTGACTCCGTCGGTTAGCGCGCTAGCGCAGCTTAATGACCCAGGAGCCTCTCACCAATGCGGTCGCTGTGAGTTCAAGTCCAGCTCATGCTGGCTTCCTCTCCGGCCGTTCGTGGGAAGTTCTGCCAGCAACCTGCGGATGGTCGTGGGTTTCCCCCCCCGGCTGTGTCCGGTTTCCTCCCACCATAATGCTGACCGCCGTCGTATAAGTGAAATATTCTTGAGTACAGCGTAAAACACCAATCAAATAAATAAATAAATAAATAAATTTAAAGCTTATGAATGTATATTCTACTGCTGATGAATGTAGCTTCTACAGCTGATGATTGTAGCTTCTACGGCTGATGAATATCTCTGCTACAGGTGATGAATGTAGCTTCTACAACTGACGAATGTATCTTCTGTAACTGAGGAATGCACCTTCTAAAACTGATGAATGTATCTTTTACAGCAGATGAATGTCTTTGCAACAATTGACGAATGTATCTTCTGTAGCTGATAAATTTATCTTTTATAGCTGATGAATGTGTCTTTTATAGCTAATGATTGTATCTTCTACAAATGATGAATGTATCATCTATAGCTGATGAATGTAGCTTTTACAGATGAATGTGTGATGAATGTCTGCTACAGCTGACAAATGTATCTTCTGCAGCTGATGAATGTAGGTTCTATAGCCGATGAATGTAGCTTTTACAGCTGATGAATTCCTCTGCTAAAACGGATGAATGTATCTTCTGCAGCTGATGAATGTAGCTTCTGGAGCTCTGCGTGACCGATGCCGCAATAACGTCTCAAGCGCCAAACGATGAGCAAATGAACGCTTTAAAGACAGTTGACATTACAGACCATGTTAGGCTGGCAGTATTTAATAAAGTCCAAGGTGACTTGTCGCTTCTTCTGTGTATTCTGGTTCTTGGAATTAATGCTTTCTTCGATTGATTTATTTACTCATTTGTTTGACGAGTGGTTTATGAAGATATTCGGGAATGGTTCGGCCACATGCCGGCACGAAGGTGTATCTGAGGGAACCATCGCACCTCGTAAGGTACCCGACAAACTTCTTAACTTGAAGCACCCAGTTCGGTTTGATTCCAACGCAGTTTCATTGGTCAAGAATTTTCGTACTTTTGGACTTTCCACAAAAAACGTTTAACCAAAGAGCAGAAAAGGCTCTCGGTTCATTAATTAATAATTTTAATACGACAACAGATAATAACTTCAACTTGCCAATGCCATTTGCGAGTTAGGTTTTATACTCAAATTTGTGGCTTGCCAGGCACTTGTAGTGTCAATTTCTATTCTCAGGGTGTTTTTCGCTTTTTCTCCGCACATAAACTGAACTGCTGTTTCCTTAATGAAATGATGATGTATACAATGTTGTAACGCCAAAGAAATAAATAACTAACTTGTGTAGCCAACAAATATCTAAAGATCAGCAATACCTGCCCCTGGATATTTCACTTCTTTTATACTGCCCCGAATATTGTCTTGCAGGGCATACCGGTAATGGTTATATAACCCCTGCTAACGGCGTAAAGGAAATGCGTCCGGTGGTATGATTCTGTTTGTGGCATCCAAGCTAAGGTTCCTGCTGGCTTTCAAAAATTTCATAAAATTTAACGCTCGCTGCAAGGTTGTTCTACAGGCTTTAGACTGGAATTAGGGCCACTGTTCACAATTCACGCCTCCATTTCAGTCTTACAGTGGCGTAAGGAAGTTATAGCTTGTATTCAGGGTATGCCACTGAGTATTGTTGTTAAGCGAACAACATACAATGTATAAACGTGATACGGGTATAGTTCCCCATTCTCCACCGAGATCAGCATTCGTCTTTTCTCCCCAGTCGTCCACGTCTATCACAGTTTCACGATCGCTGGAATGCTGGTAGTTACTTTTTTGATTGGGGTTTATTGCTGAACACGAGAATAGTTCACATATACGAAAGCTGTCTGGTTTACGCGTTTACTACGAGTCAAAATTAGGAGATAGATTCGAGCATGCGACCTCACTCACCACATGTCGATCGCTTATGTCGAATTGCCAAGATGGCCGCACTATGACTCATCTACTCTCTTGAGGTGTGCACTGGAATGCCACATAGGAAATGAATAAATAAATGAATGATTGTAAGTTACCGCCACATCTATTGGCTTTATCGTGAGTGAATGTTCCTTAGGGAGGAGCAAATACGATGACAATAAATACCTAGCATACAGAGAAGGAGACAACGAACTTCTGAAGAAAAAAATTACTGTCTTTCAAATGAGGTTTCATATCCATGAACATCAAATTAGAATAAAGAATAAAATATTCTGACGAATTCTGATATAATTTTTAATTCTTTCAATGAAGAAGGTGCATAGTTCTTCTGCTAGCCACTGTTTTAAGGCAGATGCCAAAAAGATAGAACACTCTTCGACTGGGTGTATGCTCTAGCGAGTTATGAGAAACACATATGCATACACATAAATCAGTGATTGCATGTTCTGTATTCGCTTATGTGTAGCAAGGCTACCTGCACAATTATCCGAGCAGAAAATACCTCTGCAGTCTAATCCGGAAGTGGATATTTGAAAGGTATATAACCTACTGCTGTTATTGTCAGTGTATGTACTGGAGGGTTGGTTAGTCAAGATTTGACTGTCACAAGGATCAGCCAACCTCTCATAAAACCGTCTGGACAGACCGTTAATAATACGTTATTAGGTAAAAATACTCCTCCAAATTCTGACACGGTACAGCCTGTCAGGTACTAGTGTATAATTATTTTAGCGACTTCTCAACCTGGAGAGAAAATCGAGTTTCGGGAGGAAACTGGTGACTTTTCACCAGCGATTTGAGACACCCGCTGGGAGATTGCCGTCAATACATCATGCGTTGTCTCTAACAATGTCAAATATTGTACGCAAATATTCACAGAGAATAATCCCATCAAGCCATTCATAGACAGGACGTTCAGTAGCTATAGTGCCGTCGGAAATTGGCCACTCGGTAGGCGCTTTGACCGTGCCAAAGAGACCACTGGAATATCAATACCTGTGTCCGCATTGTTCCACAGTTGGATCGCGTCCTCAGACACACGCCATCGCAAACACCAGAGCAGCAGTTCTAAGGAAGAGGTCATATTTACTGTGCGTTCGCTGTTAATAACTCCATGTTCTCCTCAGTGGGGATTGTATTTTATATCCAGAGAAAACAGATAACTTCCGAGTGCTGATAAACAATGGTGTTTTTTTCATAGCTCCTGGACACTGCTAATATTGAAAGTGCTTAGGCTGTGTCCTGACTTATCGAAGTTGCACGGAATCTCACGACGTATAAAAGGTGAGGACAACAATCAAATACAGCAGTAATATATGGTTTGGTCTTACGTGACGACAAACTTATTTATTTATTTATTTATTCATTTAGTCAGTTATTTTTCTATTCTTGCTAACGCCGTCCTCAAGAATTTTACACCTACATGATAGCAGTTTCTATGGCGGCGGATAGAATCTACCGGAGTGTCCAGGGTAAACTACCGACCTTCGGCAAGTTACAGATCGACGTTCACACGACTGCAAACCTTACATTAAACAAACAGCCAGATAAGCGCCATCCGCATATTTCACTTATGAGGGATGATACCTGGAAGAGCCCTGGGAATCACACGACTTTCCTCAGGTTGCTGGGAAACCTTCCCACGTACGATAAGAGAGGAAACTATCATCAGCTGGAATTGAACTCTCACAGCAACCGCACTGGTGAGAGGCTCCTGAGTGATTGTTCTGCGTTAGTATGCTATCCACAACGGAGGCACCGAAAGCATTGGGAACCCACGCGACTTCGTTTGTCTTAGCGATTGAAAGTAAATCACATTTGTCACGACATAATCTGTGGCTAAATGTTGCAGTGCGCTCTCACCATAGCATTCTAACACAAATGTATTTCGGTTCATTTAGTGATTTAGTTCAACCAAGGCATATTTAAGAGGACAAAAATGGCATTCTCGGTGGCAGGATTTAAACTTTTGAAGTGACATTATCACAGCACTGCCCGCTGTACGACCTGAAGAGTTGTAGACCGGAAATGACGTACCCGGAAGATCCGTGCAAACAGACGTCTCTTCGGACTGGGAGCGAGACAAACTTAACGTCTTCTGACAAACAAATTACGGACAATTAGGGAAATTTGATAGGGCATTACCCGCTAGGCGGAAGGTGTAACTCGAAGACCTTCCATCTTGATTGGGTAGTTTGATTATTGTGTCGCCCAAAGCTTTCATTTGCCAGCCATCATTTTTAGGGGCTTGAGTTTTATTGTCAATTACCCTCTCTTGTGCTCAAGGGACCTTGACATATGACGAGATAGTTGGTGGTTATCCTAGGGAAATCTACCAATAACGATACAGGGCACTTCATCATGGAAACTAAAGATACTGAGTATGATATAGCCTTACATTGATGGCTTCTCAGCACTCTGGCGAATCTAGCAAATCAGTGTAAGTTTTATTGCAAGTTAAAGACGAAACTTTCCGGTGTTAAGACTGAGTTTCACGATGGAGTTGATAGCATGGCAAAGTAATCACGTTCCCATGAATTAGTTATCAAGAGCCAAAACTGAATTAAGCTTCAAAAACCAAAAGATTTTTCTGTGCACAGTTGTGGGTTTGTGGAAGCCGATAGAGGACCTATCGTTGCCCTGCTGCTTCACTGCCTGACTGCCTCGTTACTTCGCTACCTTGTTACGTCGCTATCTCACCCCGTTACTTCGCTGCCTGGCTCATTCGACATTCGAAATATAGTACCAGGTCGCAAGGTAACGACTGAGGCAGTGAGATTGTGAGACTCGCTCTACCTAAGCTTGTAGCAGAAAGATCGAGCTATAGCAAGACAGCGAGAGGTCCTCTATCTACTTCAGTATGGGCGTGAGAAACTTACTGACGGCTACACAACGCATAATTGTATATTTCGTTATAATAAGCGAGTTATCTCCCTTAATATTAAACGGGTTTCCTCTGTGTTACTTTACACGCTGTCAGTAGATATGCCTGATTCAAGGCAAATGTTGATGCACAATTGCTCCGATTTGTCTTGTCCAGGATTCATGTTCAGAGTACATAAGTCAATTCTGAATGTGTCCTAGAATACACAATAAAGTTCAATGATGACTTGTAGTGGAAACTGGGATCTTCTTGGGTACATGAATGACGTCAGCTGTCATTACAACATTAAACTATACTAACTTAGTTCTGATTATCCTCCTTTTTAGTTTCATTGTGTTCTGAGCCATTATTTTCTCTACTCGTTGTATGTTTCCTCCCTTCATATTTACTTGCCTTTTATTAGTTTTTATATTTTACGCTAATGTTTTTTTTATTTTCTCACGCAAACTGCCTATTACAGTAAAGTGGCGGATTCAATTGACACTGGATATACTCTGCCTAATTATGTGATCAATACATATACTAAATACAATTAATAAAATACACAGTTGTAAAATCAGTGTTGCTATAATTAATATTCACTCGTTAACTGGTCTGCCAAAATCCGCCAAATCTCGTGAAAATGTTTGTTTCGATTAACATCTCTAACGCTGTAAGAAAAACAGATATTACCAGTGTTACAACAGAAACAGGTATCAATAACGCTTGAAGAGTAACAGGTGCAAATAATAACTATATGCAGAGAACAGCACAAACTGTAGAACTAACAACGTCAAAGGAAACTGATACCCGAATCGTTTCGAAACAAAGCGGTACTTGAAAAATGTAGAAATTATTACCGCTTGCTATTACATTGCAGCAACGCTGTCTGATGTCCCTAGGCGTCCTAGAACACGGCACTTGGAATACACTTTGAACATTTGCATAAAAATCCAATAATCAATACAATTAACATACATTCCCCCTAAAGCACTTATTATACTACTTCATAACGTACCTACGTTACTTTGTAACTGTGTAACATATTATGCAACCGTACAAATTAGAAGGTCTAAACTAGCGGTACCATTACTCTATAGGTATCACTTACCCCTAACATAACAGAGCTGCAACCATGGTAATCAGACAGCAGCATCAAACAGTGTTGACACATCCGTATTCTACGGCGTATGACTGCAGAGTAAAAAAATAAATAAATAAAAATCCGCAGCTATACATCAACACTAATTACACGCGATATGTGCAAAACTCCAACAGAACATGAGATCAACACACCACAAACTATCTGCATGAACGCCAGCCATTTATACTGCTTAAGTTGTACAAATGCTCACTTTTCACCATTTCATAACGAACAGGTAAGATCACAGAACTCCACACAGTCAAAATCACAGTAGCTTCACAGCGCACTTGTAAACAACTGGACACTATAGCTGTTTTATAATTATATTATACAAATCTTATGTCACGATATTGTATAAAAATTGAATCTTAACCTAGTTTTTCGTAGTGTTCTATCTCGTGTTTCCCACGCATGGTTGCTGTCTGGTCATGTGACCAGGCGCCGGTTGTATATAAAATCATATAACTTTACAACACCAAAAGAAACGAACGGTAGGACCGTAACTAGACGTTTTAAAACGTCGTATGCAATGAACTCTAAGAATAGCATGTTACATTAACATTTTTTTATTTATTCAGTCAAATGAAGACCAGAAGTCATTAGGTGTGTGTACATACATGTATGATGTGTCTTCTTGAGACAGGGCGAATCCATGCCGCCACTGAAGCATCAGGCCGAAGACACCAGACATGACTAAGTCACAATATACCGACACGGGGCCAACCAGTTCTTCTTTGCTATAACCTGTGCTGAACACCAAGCGAGACAGCAGTAAATACCATTTTTAAATTCTTTAGTATGACCTGACCCTGGTTTGATTCCCGGGTCTCCTGACTTCGAGGCGGACACTTTAACCGAAGCGGTGTGTATATCATTGAGGAATAATACATAATGTTAAATACATCATGTGCATAACAATATCACCCACTCGGGAAATCTGCTTCCCTGGGCAGTTTGGAAATACTAACGTTACCACAGTGAGTCCATGTCAACATAAAAATTGAATCTTTACCTAGTTTTTCGTAGTGTTCTATCTCGTGTTTCCCTCGCTCACCAACATGTATGCTGTCTGGTCATGTGACGGTTGTATATACCATCATACACATTTACCCTAGTGAGTCGGTGTTGACAGATGCATCTGTGCAATGTAGTGGGCTTTGTTTTTGCATTTGTCCTTCCTAGAGGTAAAATATCAGCTGAACAATGCATACACAAAATGGAAAAATAAGTCCATAGAGAATGTAATCTCAAAACGTGTAAAGTTATGGTTTAGATGATGAAGAAGAGCTCCATTTTAGATATGTGTGATAGTCTATTTCTTTCTGAGAGTCGTCTATGTTCAGCTGTCTGTCTGGCATCAGTTACACTCGCTACCAAAATTGCCTTTGTGTCAGTGCCACGTAACAGCCCAAGCTCTACACATTGATACGTTGGGCATCTATATTATTACAAAGAAATTGCAGTTAGAATACTGTTTCTAATTCATAATGTTAAATTCCATAAGCTTAGTTTCAACACCAAGAACTTATTGCCTAGGGTGACGTCATAATTTTTAAAAGCCACTTGCATGCTGGACAATGGGCGTGGAGAATGATTTGTTGTATAATGGCTGCACCAACAAGCGCTTAAAAATAAACTCCGTGCAACAACAAAGCCTACTCTACTGTCTCTGCGAATAACTAGATCGCTTTAATTTCCTAATGTCCATCTCTAAAACCATACCGCAGTGAAATCATATACTTCAAGAGATAAAGTAAAATTCACTTAGTAAGGTTATATTATACTAAAACGTGTAAACAGTTTCAAGCATGACAGAGACAGAAACAGGGTTTACAGTAAAGTCAACAGCCGTTCATGTAACTGGTGTTACCCTTCTTCCAAACTCCGCCCAATATCCAGCATTCCACTGGTTTTTTAATAGTTATGAGGTCACCCGAGGCAGCTCGTTCTTGTCGTCGAAACAGAGCACATGAACTGTAACATTAAGGATTAGAAAAAGTATTCTAACTGCAATTTCTTCGCTCTCTATAGCCGCCCAACGTATCAATGTGTGGAGCTTGGGTTGTTACGTGACACTGGCTAAAGGCAATTTTGATAGCGAGTGAGACTGATTTTACAGACAGTTGAATATAGACGACTCTATGAAAGAAATTAACTATAACTATAACAGCTGTTTCGTGCCGAGTGCATAATGATAATTTGCTGCATCCCATTTATGCCGTAAAACTGATGTATGCGGCTGTGTCTATGCTTGTCAGGTATCTGGAGAAGTACGGGATTTATCTACATCCCAACAAGGTTCTTCACATCTCTAAACCTAGCGTCGTCAAATCAGCGACGAAAGCACGCGGTAGAAATTATTTTATGAAGAATTAAATCAATCTCACACGTTCAATATAATACAATAAAATACTTCTATCACGAGGAATGGAACCAAGGCAGGTAGATAGAAAGGGGAGGTAATCCTTGTCGCCCTGTCGGAGGAATACCCCCTGCTCTCGTAAAACTTCCCTTCCCAGAAAACACCATGCTGGCACACAAACCACTGGCCCTTCCCTATGTGTTAGCACAGTAAAAAGGCAGATTTAGGTAAGCACATGTCTGACCTATTTATTGGTTCAGCTACCGCCTTGATTCCCAAATATTTAGCATGTTTCATGTCATTTACATGTGCATGGCGCTTATCAAGATAAGTAGATTATCTAAAAACGAAAAAACTATTCTGCTTGCACATGTACAATCATCAGTTTTCTTTTAATTTTTTATAACCAGCAATGGTTAAATGTCCGTTGTATTTATAGCCGCATTTCAACTAACATAAGTTATGTCTCCCTTATCCGGCCCCGATAGCTCAGTTGGTAGGGCGTGTATGTGTAGATTTGTGTAATGCTCAGCTACGTGTCTTTATGGAACGTGATTGGGTGAGATGTCTTTTTACATGCTAGGTCATGGTGTTCAAGTGAGGAAGCACCTTAAATATGTCAGTATTAGGATCTGGCTGCTTCAAGAACGAACCTCTGTGGTGTATGGAAATCAACATTAAAGCAGTCGAATTTAAAGTACAACGTGTGATTTAATTGAGAACATGGCATATTGCATGATTTACGATGCTTAAATCATGCTGCCTAACCAAGTGTTCACGCAGAGAACATAAACTTTTTGCTTGGTTATACAAGGCCTTTCCTTCAAGCCTCTATTCTCTGAATGAGTTCTCGAACCACGCCGACCGGATAGCTCAGTTGGTGGAGTATCCGCCATGGGGGCTGTAGATCCATGGTCAATCTTGGGTCGAGTCACACCTAAGACCTTAAAAGAGGAAGTTGAAACTTCCTCGCTTGGCATTCAGCATGAAGGGGATAGTGCAACGACTGGTTGACCCGTATCAGTATAATGGCTTGGGCAGGGGGGGCTTACTTGCCTTCGGAAAGGCAAGTAAGTGTAAGTAAGGCAAGTAAGGCACCATAGTATACCAGTGAAGCAGCACTAGATAGAGCGGTGGAAATCCGTCCTGCAACAAGGAGGCACATTACATGCACTCTAAGGATCCCTTCGTCATCATATGACTGAAAAATTGTTAAGTACGACGTTAAACCAGAAGCACTCACTCACTCTTCCTTGTATTTAATGAACCACCATAAGTTATATCTCCCTTGTATTTAGTAAGCCACCTTAAATTATATCTTCTTTGTATTTATAACAGCATTGCAAACCAATATAAGTTAAATCTGCCTTGCTTTTATGGTGACATACTATACCACTGCATAAAATGAAATGTCCGTTTATTAACAAGGGCTTCGTAATAAGGCATAACTGTGTTCCCTGGCAAAACTCTGCTCAAACAGAATAAAGTAAAATAAATGTCTGAGCCAATTAACCATTCATCTTGGTATTTGCTCAACGTATTCAAGACATTTGTCCGATCTTCACAACAAACCGAACATTGTTCGATATCGTGATGACAGTCCGGCGCATAGGCTGAGGAACCGGGTAAGAGCTGAGGAGTTAGTGGTATAAACTGCTATGTAGCTGATCTCTCAGCCAGGAAGTTGCCGTATGCGGTCCAGGTTACACATATCCCTTCTTTTACTTGGTGATCGTATTAACTTATCAATGGATCAATGAGCGTCTCGAGATCAAAGCAGCAGACAGCTGGATATTACATAAATGAATACAATTTACCACTCTCTATATATCCATGTCTTTCTGTGTCTATTTGTTACAGGGTATGTACCGCTCTTTACGCTCGCTTTACATAACTGCAACCGCTAGATAAGCTTTTTTCAAGTTTAACAGGAGGGTTTCGAGTGGGAACTGTTTTGTGGTCAAAGGTGAAAACAGTCTTACTGTGTCATGTGAAAGGTGAAAAATGTCAGGCAAACTTTGTTGAAGTTGATTTAGTGATCACCTGTCTTACCCTTTTTCACAAATGCCTCCTCTTTCGATTAGGATATCCTCAAGTTCACAGACGTTCAGATTCTCAATTTCCTTTATCATTTGTCTACTCTGAGTTACCTTTCATGACACTTTTTCACATTGTGAATGTGATCAAAAATTGTTGCCTAACATTTCTGACAGGTCACATGATAGAGTTTTTCTACCTTCACCAATGAAAGAGTTTAAAATCGAAACTCCCCTACTAGGAACAATGTACTCTGCAACAACTGGATCATTCTACACATACTTGGCATTTGTATACTTAGGCTAACCTTATGGTATTAATTCATTTGTACTTATCAAGTTGCGACCGGTGATGTTGCCGGCCTTAACATTTAGCTTATTGTGTACTGTACATCTGGCTTTTTAGAAACAGACTTTGGGATTTCCAACCTTAAACCCACTTTCTGGTTGTGCAGGAACTGATGCTTTCCTAGCGCATGAGCGCATGCCCTGCACGTCAGCTAATACCGTTTCACAGTCGTCCAAATCAACTGTACGACAGGAGATGAGACTGGGCAGCAAAAGCTGCATCTTGCAGAAAATTACAGGTAGGTCTAATTATTATTTGTGTGTTCAACGATCTTATTGGCCTAGAGCTTGTCACGTGACGTCTACCTCGTGACACATGTACATGTAAGCCACTTGGTTTACATCTGATATATTATAACTCAAGTTCAGATTTATTTATAACAATAACTGTGAGTTAAGGTCATACCCAGCAGCCCAGATTTAAAACGACAAGGCAATGCTACTGTGCAATCAACACATATCGTAAATTATCCGCTATCTTACATGTGTGAATTGCAACTCTATAAAACAGTTACATTTTTTACGCAGGTAGATGTTAGTTTAGTTGTGATTAGCGTCACCCATGGATGAAAACACGGAATGGTGTCAAAGTAATGCTAACATTTCCATGATCTAATGGGAGACATGGCGTATATCACTGTTTTCATATTTAAATCTCGTTTCTCCATGCAGTATTTGAAATACTAAACCATCGTGATATGATCAACTCTGGGAATATAATGGTTAGACTGTGCTAACTACAACACAGAGGAGTAGAAATCACACTGTCATCATATGCCATTTACAACTGACCACATGCCATTCATAGCCTGTTCATTAAGTCTCTGTTTGAATAATATAAAACTCGCAGACAAGATGTATATTTATTTATTTATTTGATTGGTGTTTTACGCCGTAGTCAAGAATATTTCACTTACGACGGCGGCCAGCATTATGGTGGGAGGAAACCGGGCAGAGCCCGAGGGAAACCCACGACCATTCACAGGTTGCTGACAGACAACAAGATGTATAACAAGGGCGGTGTGATGTATAATGCGTAGTTAAAACAGTAGTGTGGCTTAGCTGCCTTTTGCGCAGTATTGTTACACAAATAGGTCCTCGTTCAAACGTAAGCGTTTCTTTCGCCGTATTCGCTTCTGTGGGAAAAAGAGTGCATTGCACTTCTTGTGTGGCTGTATTTACAACTGCATTGCGTAGTAGTAGTACTGTATTGTGCAGTGTTGTATCTATACCTGTATTGTGTAATTGTATTTATGCCTGTATTGTGCAGTTGTACTTATTACAGTATGGTTTAGTTGTAGTACTGATACCTGTATTTTACAGTTGTGTTTATACCTGTATTGTGTTGTTGTATTTATAACCGAATTGTGTAGCTGTACTCTCACCTGTATTGTTTACCTGTATTTTTACCTGTGTTGTGTAGTTGTACTTATACCTGTGTTGTGCAGTTGTCCTTATAGCTGTTTTATACCTATATAGTGTAGTTGTATTTATGTCTGTATTGTGTAGTTGTACTCATACATGAATTGTGTAGTTGTACTTATACCTGAATTGTGTAGTTGTACTTATACCTGTATTGTGTAACTCATTATTTACCTGTATTGTGCAGTTGCCCTAATCCCTGTATTGTGTAGTTGTATTTATACCTGTATTGTGTAGCTGTACTTATACCTGTATTGTGTTGTTGTATTTATACCTGTATTGTACAGTTCTTTTTATACGTGTATTGTGTACCTGTATTTATGACTGTATGGCGTAGTTGTACATATACCTGTGTTGTGTTGTTGTCCTTATAACTGTATGATACCTGTATTGTGTAGTTGCATTTATGCCAGCATTGTGCAATTGTATTTATTACTGTATTGTGTAGCTGTCTTTTTACCTGTATTGTGTAGTTTTATTTATACCTGTATTGTACAGTTGTATTTATACTTGTATTGTATAGTTGTACTTATACCTGCATTGTGTAGTTGTATTTATGCCTGTATTGTGTGGTTGTATTTATAACTATATTTTCCAGTTGTATATATAACTATATTTTACAGTTGTATTTGTACCTGTATTGTAAAGTAGTAGTTATATGATAACACGTTAAAGGGTCTTGACTAGATATACATTCCGCTTCCCAAATTGATTCACACGTCACCACATGATAAACCCAAGTAAAAGACACTGACGGAAGGTAAGAGTTCTCCAACAAACTTCTTGTAACTCCACCTTAACAATCATGCGAGGGTTGTGGATAATCTCGGAGATGTCCTTTCCCAGACTGGGATCGTGAGTTCTGGCGATTGGAAAGACAAGCATCTAGTGCAAACGAGAAAATCGGTAATGTAAAAAGATAACAGATTCTTAGTTTTAAATCTACTGCTGGGTACTTGGGTAGCGAAGGTGTTTTGACGTTAGACCTAATACCAATACTAGAATGTGCGCTCATTGTAAACTTTTCTATCACGTCTTGCTGTACTGTCAACAATAAATAACATAACATGATGTTCCCCGCAGACTTGCTCCTCCAGGGTACTTTGGTACGCAGTTGTGTGATTATAGATCTTGACGAATTTTGCAACATGTTTCAAAAAAACAAAGCACATAAACTTATCAACGCTATCAACACTGTAAAGCAAGATTGTCCAGTGCTTAATCTGGAACGCCAGGGTCGTTTCATGTTATATCGGAGGTAAGTTACAAGGAAGGACAAAGATCTTCGATTATTCTGATTGAACAAAATCATATGGTGTTTCACATGACCTGTCAGAATGGAGATCTCAACCCAGCCGGCTAGAAAGTTCGAATGACCGGGCTAGGTCTTCTTATACCTACATGTTCCACTCGTTTGTCTGATTCTCCGAATTAATGTGTATACGGGTTTCCACCAAGGGAAAGAAAACCTTACAAAAAATTAAATTTTAGATGTCGGATATGGATCACCATACATTCCCAACACCTTTTTGCTATTCCGAGGGAAGACGAGGCAGTTGACATCACCTGTGTTTCCACCTAGCTGAAAACTCTTCCACCTTTCTCATCCAGTTCAGAATTAAAAACGTTTTCACCCATATGAAAACTAAAAGATGTAGCAGCTCCCACCCCCACGCTCACCCCCACCCCCCAACACACACTAAAATAAATGTTTTATGTTGACCCCAGTACTGGTGCCTAGTTACTGCTGCCATATCGAGACCTACAAACGATGGCTCTTTTCTTACCTTGAGTCAATAGAAATAAATGCACAAAAAAAGGATACCGCAAAAATCGTGCTTAGAATCTTATATAATTTTATTACATTTAATCCGATTAATCATATTCAGAATATCGATGCTCAAGCTGACAAAGGACGATTTCCTTATTCCACCATGTCCAGAAACAACTTATGAGCTGAATGATTTAGTTTGTTGGAGTGGCTTAGCCTGCGCAACCAGTGCTGTATCATGTGATCAGTCTAGTGTTAGTAATTGTTAGCGGGCTGTGGTCGTTAACTACTTTGTGACAGAATAAGGACTGTAGCCACAAACAGTCACAAAGCTAATTCCATGGCATTAATCGATAACACGGTTGTGTTACATGGAAAGGAAGGTAAGAGTAAATACTGCCTAAGAACGACGATTTTATCTCACCAGTGCACGACATCCAGACCTCCATCACAGCTCTTGCATAATGAGCTCCGTGTCATAAGTACAGAATTAAGCATTTTAATTAAAACTTTGTCGATGCCTGAAACTGATTACGTTTTCCTCAGTTGTCATGCATTTTGACCTGTCAACGTACATTGTTGTCACCTATTATTGTCCTGCGAACCGTGTCCGCCACTGACCAGACCACATGTGGTCGTTTCTTCCTGACACACCGTCTCAGATATGTACACAATTGTTAAACTAACTTGTGACAAAGAATCATTAATACATTTGATATAATACTTAAAATTGAGGAAACTATAAAGGTTTCTAACCAAAAAAAACAACGAATGAAACAGGAAATATGCTTTTATCTCCGCAGTTGTTTCTTTGATTATGCATACCGGGTACAAATTTAACATATCGATTCCTTCTCACCAAATCAAAATACTCCATGTTACTAGCACATGCCATCGCTGGCAGGTAACTTGGGAATGATAATCTCTGAAACGATACACAGAACTGTACAAAAAGTGTGGGAGTAGTTAATTAATTCAAGATTTAATAAAACAAAGCTTAAACCCGCAAATAATAAAAATAATTCAGTGTTCATTGTTTTGTCTGCGCTTTTATATCTTGCTTTGACAAAAAGCCAATGAGTCATTCATAATGATTGATATATTGATAAAGCTTTAAAAAGCTATTCGTAATTCGCAACAATTGACTCATCTGACAAAACAGACCGACAAATACATACCGCATGAAATGGTAAACCCCCTGCACCGCAGTTTTGTCCATATTACTGATGGCAAATCTAACTAATAACCCCATTTTACAAATCCTTTAAGCTCATTTACTACTGATTATTCCCCGAGGGTTCATAACGTTTCCCTTTGAGGACATACTAATGGCTGTAGTAACAGCAACAATTATTTATTTAGAAAGTAATTAGTTATGAATGCCATTTGTATGCGTGACCTTCCAGATACAAAGAATTAGCCAAGTTCCGCCATTATTTTGGCGTTTATTATTATACATTATTTATATTCATTTACCCAGTGACATTAGGCATTAACACGACTTTGTCAGACAAGTTTCTGAAAAGCGCCCTCCGGTCTGACATCACCAACCTTCACCTTGAAGATGTAAAAAACCATGAAAATCTCCGATTGCTTTTCTGACGTAAACTACTAGACAGAAGGCCATTTTATGCTATGCTTTCTTTGCCAAGCTCCATTGTGCTTCTCCCAATACTGTAAAACGCATCAGGTTCAGTTTTAATTCCGGATATTGGACATTTTGAAGAAATCACACGTTGCTCTATATAATTAAAGATATAACGCTAGAATGATTGGGCTTGCACCAATTTGTTGCCCGTGATCTGGCCGTTCATACGTATGTGAACAAATCTAAACCCCTACCAATATGTATTTTCCTGCAGATTTTTTTAATGTTTTCTAGAATTAGAGGATAAAAGCCTTAGATGAAAAGGACAGATTTCCTTCTCCAGCTCACTTAACATGGGATCTTCACTACAGTGGAGCACGCCATGACGAAACAAATTTGCAGCAGTGTATCATTTTTGTCTGCTAATAAACTATCAACAGTTAATCAAAAGGTACAATACAAAAGTGCAGGCATCTGAAACAATGTATCCTTTCTTTCCACTGGTTTAGGTACTAGGTCCATTGCGCATACTACATGGCAATCTCAGGTTCAAATCCAGTTTATTATAGCTTATCTATTTAATTTTTATTGTACTTTTACGTTCCTTTCAACAGAATACAAGGAAGGTTTCCTTTACCCAGTATATATGAACTCAAGCAACTCAATGTGCTTCGTTCCTTTAAAATTCATTCATTAAAAATATCTGTGCATAAGACTCCGGTTTAGTCCTGGGCTGTGACAAGTGATTTGTATTCCCCACTCCCTCGTCACTGCCACAGTTTTACCTTCTTTGAGGACCCGCATCAAACCTGTCAGCCCATAAGCATCAATGTCACACACTCCACATCCAACACTGTCATCTGATAAGCTAAACTGTTGCACACTCCGCATAGCATCCACTCAACACATAAGCTAAGCTGCCGTACAGCTCGCAACAACCCTGTCAGCCTATAAGCATCGATGTCACACACTCCGCATCCAACCCAGTTAGTTGGTAAGCTAAGCTGTTACACACTTCGCATACCACCTGGTCTACCGATGCGCCATGCTCTCACACACTCCACATTCAAGACAGTCAGCCTATATTCATTTATTTATTTATTTGATTGGTGTTTTACGCCGTACTCACTTATACGACGTCTGCCAGCGTTATGGTGAGTGGAAACCGGGCAGAGCCCGGAGGAAACCCACGATCATCCGCACGTTGCTGGAGCACCTTCCCACGTACGGCCGGAGAGGAAGCCAGCATGAGCTGGACTTGAACTCACAGTGACCGCATTGGTGAGAGGCTCTTGGGTCATCACGCTGCGATAGTGCGCTAACCAACTGAGCCTATAAGCTGTACTGTTGCGCACTCCGCATACAACTCAGTCAGCATTTAGGCTACGCTATCGCGCACTCCGCATCCATCCCAATCAGCCGATAAGTCACATTGTCCTGCACCTAGCACACAAGCCAGTCAACCGATAAGCTATTTTGTTTCCATCTCCGCATACAACTCAGTCAGCCGATAAGCTACGTATCTTTTGCATCTAACTCAGTTTATAGTAAAGCATATGTCAACTCCATCACTTTGCCAATCACACTCTCTCTTAACAAGCTGTTCCATCAGTTCATCTCTTATGTTGAAAGCAATAATTTTGCTTTTCTGCACAACTAGTCCTGATTCAACGCAAGTTCATGTAAGTATCGGTATGTTGAATATTTTGGAAAGCATGTAACAATAACTCTTTGTTTCCAGTTATGTATGATGTTCGTCTGGCATTGAACACAAACAAAGGTCGGACATAACTTCATCCACTTTGGAATTGAAGGGAAGAGAGTAGATTGTCAACAAACACTTAAAAGATTTCTCTCTCGACCATATGGCTCGCGAATTTACCCGCTTCTTGCCACCTTATTCCCATAATACTTCTTTGCTTTCATCGCTAGCGAGGTAATGAGAGCACAGCTACTTCATTTCTTACGGACAGGTAGGGCCTATATAAACGAGGTGACGTGTTTTCCCGTGAAAAAGTGCGTGGGCTGTTAACAAGGGCTTTATTGCTCCAAGTAATGTGCTTTGTCAATAGGAGATGGCCTTTTACTTCCGTAAATAACGGAAAATGGACATTATATTTGTGACTTGTCTTTCTGTTCTTTTCGTTTTGTATTTTTCCATTGGTATAAGAGATCTTCCCTTACAATGGATTAGTGCGACACTAATAACTACGCACTTGGAACGTAGGCCGTAGGCCGTACCGTCACAATAATCAATAAACCGCCCTGTCCCTTCCTTGGTAAGAGGGCGGTGGGGGGAGGGGGGCAATGGGAGGGAGGGTGCTGATAAATATGCATCTAATAACAAGAGGGGATCAGAGACAGGGCACGGCGCATCCACGAGGAGGGAGGGCTCAGAAAAGACTCGGCTATTTTCCAACATCTCTAGTTTTATCATCAGCGCCAGGTGTCAGGTTCATTTACTTCAGGCTTTATATTTGCATCGCTTCGTGAGAATGGCGCCGAAACACTGCATCGTGTTGGCCGTACTTCTGCTAGCCGTATTCACTCGCCAGACGCTAGCCTCTGATAGATGGGATATAGGTGAATTAAACGCGGTGAGTGAAACTTTCTTTTGTTTTCTCGTCAATGATTCAGTTATTCAAATGGTTAGTATAAAGCCGGGTGTTCTATAACTCTTACTCAAACCGATATCTTGTACAAGTTTCTTTCGCTGTAACATGTTACTTCCGTCAGTTTGAATTGTGAAGAACAACACAAAAGCAAAACGTTTTAACATCATGATGAGCATTTACACTCGCTTTGGGCAGTTCGGGTTAAGAGAGAAGGATTTTTCAGCCTTTTAGCTTACAAAACACTGGAAAACACACCATAATACATAGTACAGCCCGGTTCTCTTAAAATCAAGCTGCTCTTTGTTTTCGAATTCTACCGTTTGCAAAATGTTTATGCTGTTTGCGCAATGCCTGGGTTTTACTGTTTTGCACCTTTTAGTTCAGGATAAATGCCATCATACTTGCTCACTAAACCCGACCCAGACGCGGAGACCGAAGTCGTATATGTATTCATACCATATTGGCTGATGGCTGTGCTATCCATAAGAAATAGTTAATTTTAATATTAGCATGTCAACTACACGTTTACTAAAATGTGTTCCGATTTGAGGTATAGCCGTTTGTGTATGGGCTATGAACTGATGCAGGCCTAAGCCCGACTGAACGTTAGTCTAGAGGTAACTGTCAGCTTTTTGGCCTCCCTACAGTCGACACGATACTATCGCTTATGGTCACAGCTAACATGTTACTCAATGACCCGTCCTTTGTTGGATTTGTCAAATAGTGGTATCATTGCGAATACATACGCCCAATATACATAAACTGGAATGTCAATGGACGTAGATCCGATTGACTGAGAACAGCTATTTCATCAGACCTAGCAAGCCTGAACTTGATCTAAAGTAGAGTTGGGTTAAAGCAGAACAAATTTGAGAGACCTCAGTTTATTTTATTTGAACTGTTAAAACGTTTGCCAGTTCGAGCGTTAAAACCTAGTTCACCTATTTTCCGAGAAAAGATAGAATTTCTGTTTTAATCGTTTGTAAAATATTGGATTGACCAAGTCGTCGATGTCTGATTTTCGTAGAGGCCTACGCACATTTAATGCTCGATGAGCACGGCTTAATGTCATTATTCATGGTGATACCTAATGGCCTAATGATAATCGGTTCTGTGTCTACTTGACATCGCTATTGTCAACGAAGGAATCCTCCGCAAACATGAAGCACTTTCTGCGGGATTTCCGTTATTGGTATTACTGGATGTGTGAGGAGGAACCAGAATATGTGCCAGCAGGTTCACCTTCCTGAAGGTGTTTTACCTCTAAGTAACATTCTCTAAGTGTTAATCATGATATTGTAACCGACCAACAACGGACGTCCATTACTTCAGAACACAAGCCACACTGGTAATGGACTTATTACCAGAGGTAGCTTAAACCTACTTTCGTGTTATTTTCGCTGTAAACAGCACAAACAAATACGTGGCGGTTTTTTTATGGCAAAACCGCAGGAATTAGCCCATTAGTTTTTCAAAAGAGCATCTGTAAATAATTGATTCACGTTAATTTTATTTTGTTGTTTTTTACGATGTATTGTGAAGACAAAAAGCTGTTCAGTGTGGTGGTTCTGTGCATACAATGCTCGTACAAAGCAATAACTTAGCTTGAAGCGGTACGCATCGTGGCCTCCATTGACTTGATTGCAGGTTTCATGCTTAAATGTCCGAGACAATCATTTTTGTTGTTCTGTTCGAAGATCCAGTAGTAGCATTAGGACTACAGTTTCTATTATTGCGTTCTATATATCTATTGTGCTGCTGATTTGGTAATTTCCTGTCACTTCCTGTCAATTTCATCATTCAAAATAAAATGCAGATATGCATTCAGGGACAAAAACTGATGAGTGAAATCTAAGAAAATGGAAACTATCCTAAAAGATGTGACCATCTGCTGCGACTGTTTTATGCGTGGTGAAGATGACGAAAGGAGACGTTTATCCAGTTTGCTTGCATTAAATGATGCATGAGATGTTATTAAATGACATCCGAGAAGTTATTAAATGATATCGGAGATGTCATGACTTATAAAAACTAAATGTTTTGCAAACATATATAAAAACTAAATGTTCCCGAAACGTATCCTTCATTGTTAACTCATATTACCAATAAATGGCCACTTTCTAGTTTCCCAAGGTTGTAGTATTCTATGGATATTCCAGAGTAATTTTAGCAAATATTCCAAGAATGATGTGTCTCTACAGCCTGATATGCATAAGAACATAACAGATATAAAAAATAGACAAATTAAGATTCGATGACTTTCAATTTCATGAAACCAAGTGCGTTCAATGCCAGTCTACTCGCCTCACATGCATAATTTGAAATGAGATAATTAGGAAGTTAGCCAAAGCTTCGGATGCATACATGTGGCATAATTGGCAATTTGCTGGGTTGAGAGAGTAACCGTGTATGCATCCTGTTACGTTTCAGATGTATATCTTTAGTTTTACTCCCAATGCTTGGAGGTTACCACGAATGTATGTGTGTACTGGTCTCTAGCTTTACTCCCCATACTTGGATGTCACCACGAATGTATGTGGGTACTGGTCTCTAGCTTTACTCCCCGTACTTGGATGTCACCACGAATGTATGTGTGTACTGGTCTCTAGCTTTACTCCCCATGCTTGTAGGTCACCACGAATGTATATGTGTACTGCTCAGCTACGTGTCTTTATAGAACGTGATTGGTTCGGATGTCTTTTCACATGCTAGGTCATAGTTTTCCTTTGAGGAAGCACTTTCAATATGTCAGCATTAAGATCTGGTTGTTTCAAGAACGACCTTTGTGGAAATCAACGTTGAAACAGCCGAATATAAAGCACACCGTGTGATTTAATTAAGAACATGACATATTGCATCATTTACCATGCTTTAATCATGCTGGGCAACCAAGTGCTCACGCAGAGAACATAAACTTTTTGCTTAGTTATGCAAGGCCTTTGTTTCCAACGTCTTTTCTGTGATTGAGTTCTCGAACCACGCCGACCGGATAACTCAGTTGGTAGAGTGTCCAGGTAGATCCAGGGTCAATCCTGTGTCGGGTCACACCTGACTTGATCAGGAATTTGTAAATTCCTCGCTTGGCGATAGTGCATTGACTGGTTGACCCGTATCAGTAGAATGGCTCGGGCGGGACAGCTTCCTTGCCTTCGGTAAGTCGTCTCAGTGAAGCAGTGCTAGATAAAAGGGGAGTGGAAATCCGTCCTGCAACAAGGTGGCACATTACATGTACAGACTCATTTGTGGTCATATGCCTGAAAAATTGCTAAGTATGACGTTAAACCCAAGCATTCACTCACTCAATCACTCACTCACTCACTCACTCACTCACTCACTCACTCACTCGAACCATACCATCATTTCTCAGTATCCAGATATCAATCATCACACTTTTGCAGGTTTTTCCTGGGTTCTTTCTAGATTTGTGACATAAGTTCAGATAATGGTTAGTCAATCTGATTTGATGATTTTTATTTACTGATGTATATTTTTATTTATTTATCTATTGTCTTTACACCATGCTAAAGAACTTTTCCGCATATGACTGAATTGCACGCCTTGTTGGTGAAAATAACCCAATGTATTCGTTGTATGTATGTATGCATGTTTGTATGCTTTGGGTTTTACGACGTAGGTCTGCGTAAAGAGAACATAGATGTAGAGCCATTTATGAATGCCTAGAGTAAACCACTGCCTTTGGCATGTAACTGGTGGACGTTCCCACATGTATCCCAGTCTTTCAGTTATATGTTGGGGGGAAACAAGTGATCAACAAATGTCATGATAGACGAATAACACAGCACAATCATCTCTTGTCAGTACTTTATTACCACAAAATCTGCATGAGGTGAATGAAAACCCCTTATCCTGAATAGGCGATTTTACGGCATCGAATTTAAACAAACATTTCCAGAACGTATCCTTTGTTTTACGCTATCCTTCATATCTAGTCAGCACTTCAAACTTCAATTGTTTGTCCATCAGAGTTTGGTATGGTTTCGATCCGTTTATTTGACTTAACGATGAAAATGTTATTCCGTTTATAGACAATTAACTGATGAAAAATGCCCAGTGAGGTCATCTAACAATAATCTATACGATCCGTATACCTGTTTGCACAAGTGCCCGCTATCGTCATTCTCACACAATGGACTCATCGATTGCCTTGATGACAGCCTTCATCAAGATCATATTAATAACTCTCCCGTGTACATTGATGCATTCTCGAAGGACTGCTGTCCATAGCCATCGTCTGAAACGGATCGACGAGCTTATGTTTATATTATCAGCACACATTTGCGACTCAATCTGACGAACTGAACCCGCGGCCAGAGGCAATATATTCACAATGTTGAATTAGATCGCCACTTTGGATATTTGAACAGTTACAATCAAAGCGCACCTTAGATACATATGTTAAGTTATGAAATATCATGGTTCACGACTTATATATACTGACTGAATTTCTTTACCTACAACATTCCAGGCGTCTTTCCATCATCACCCATACTGTTGTATGCTTGAATGCTTTCCTTTCTTGAATCCGTGTTAAATCCTTAATATTACATATACATATATGCTTTCTCAGTTTTTTGGTGGTTTGTGTTGTTTTGGAAATTTGCCCTGAGGAAATTTGTTACTGACCCAGAACATCCATTTATCCATTTTGAATGACGGCCGGAACACGAATGTCTGTCTTGACCTATATAAGCTATATAAACTTGAAATCTGACCTATATCTGAAAATGGCTGTCAGCTTTATAACAGATATGGATTAAGCTGAAAAGCTAAGCTTTCTGTAGGGCCCACGTGTTTCAGAAGCTATCTTTTCAACACTTGTCTGAAGAAATAAATAAAGCTACCAATGAAATAACCAGAATCATGGAAACAGCAGTTTTTCAGTGGGTATTTAGAAAAATAAAGCCGGTGATGAACACCAGTGACTCAAGTGACTCAAGTCAGAATTGTATTCTAACTTTGTATTTCAAGCCTCATGATGAGATCATAACCCAAACACTCCGTATTTATGTCCCTTGTTTTTCTACCGGAGATTGCAATGGTTTAATTATGTTATGGGTTCCAAATTAAGCAAAAAGCATGCACCAAATTGGTGCATGTCATTGTTCTTTTTCCTTGGTATGGGAGCATGGCCAAAACTGGTGGAGAAATAATATCGCGGTCACTGGCCTAACGTCAGTTAACCTTTGATCGTGACTAGTGACGAGAGGTTTCCTTGATGCTTCACAGCAACTCCATTGTCCATTAAATTCTAAAGAATTCTTTCGTGTGCATAAAGATCAAGAAACTTTATACGCTGATGTATGAACACTTCCTGAAAAGTTGTGGGTGTAAAAAAGCTATATAGTTAGCACGAGGAGGAAGAGCTAAGCTCGTTATTCTTCTGTGCTCGCTGTTAACATACAAGTAGATGAGATAAGATGAAGTCATGGCCGACACTGACGCAAGAAACCCAGTTCAGTTTTTCAGAAGCTTGATCTATCTGATCATGAAAACACGGACTTCAAACAACAGCCTTTCCATTGATAATTCAACAGAAAGGCACGCCTTTCAAATATCACTAAGATATTGTAAGGCATTGAATAATTGATGCAATTTAATCAGATTTGTTCGGATATTTTATTATCCCTTATCTTACAAGATAAGCTTTATATCAAAGAATAGGTTTCTACAACGAGTTAGTAAATGCTCAGAACTTTAATAGGGCAAAATCCCTTTGAAGCTTTGAAATTTCTGTGTAAGGGGGTAATAAAGGGTACGTACCTAACCACAATCTTAATGTCAAGTCAAAGCTTATCTCTCCGTATGTGGAGCTTACACCAGAACATCACGATACTTTTGTTATGAGAAGCAAATCGTGTGAACTCTCCAAGATGTATGCGTTCGTAACTTGTGGGAATTCGCTACTTCCTTGTAAATAGTCGTTTCCTTTCGTTGCCTGATCTACGACAGTTATCTGTCCACTTCCGGAATAAACTAAAGATGTTTATTATCTGAGCTCGGTAGGGCGCAAGTGCGCAGTCCAGACATAACCAATCGATTATTTACGAATGAAGGTGGGGAGTAAAAAATCTTGTCCACTGTTACATTTACATCGATTTGTCTTTGTAACCTTCCATATCCATTTGTCACAGTGTGGGCTATGCCGTAAATTAGATGGTGCATGTATGAATTACTTTTGACATAAATTCTAAGCGGAGTTACGTTAAAACGTGACAGTCGACATGGGGCGGATCTGAATTATGTAACAGTCCTCACCACATCATGGCTCATCAAAGTTCATATAGCTCGTAACAAAAACCACACATAGCTTTGGGATTCTTTCACAATGATAGAATACCCAATATTTTTGTTTTAATTGCGCCATAATCTCTGAAAGAAAACGAACGTAGCTTCATTCACTCTGAATCTCTCTTTCGTACAACCCTGAATTTTGGTTGTTCAGTTTTGTGAACTATGTCAAGCGTAAGTTTAGGCTGCTAAGACGTCATGTTGAGTTCACTGAGTGTGTGAATGACAAATTGGTGCAGTTATACGGTTGGAGGAATAGGGTTCTGACTGAGTATGAGATCGCGTGGTTTTCAACCGACTGACTGGGTTTGTTGCTATTACAGTGGCTTTCGAAATGATGGAATGTGTCAGACATTTAGCTTCGGTTCTTCAAAGGAATGAGAAATAAAATATCCTAGAGCATAACATGACTCGAATATTACTACACGTATAAGAAGTATAAGAAGCCGGTGATAAAGATTGATGCTGAAAAAATTTATAATTATAGATAATTTGAAAAGGTTCTAAGACGTATTATATGTTCTTTGCACTGTTAATTGTCAAGTTAAGATACAGGAGTTGTGATATACAACGGCGCTTTCCCAATAAGAGCGAGTTTTCTGACTTTGAACAAAGATATCTTGTTTATGTAACATCACAAAAATAAAATGGTAGATTTTATAAACATAAGTGGAATATTTTATCAGTACATATGTACATTTTATCATGTATCCTTTAAGTCTTTCTTGAGGGATTTTATCTACTTTAAACTCTACAAAGCACCCAGGCTGAACGGTTGTTGTGTGTGAAGGTGAGATCAGTACTCTGTGCCCATGACCAAAAGGTTACTGGTTCAGGCCTTAGCGTATGAATATGATCAAGGTGTTGTAACATAGCCTGTAAAAATTGATCTAATGTGATAGTGCGGGTTATATATTTGTCCTTAGCACTCCCTTTTTTTTTGCGAATGGGTAACGAAAGATCAGCGAATTAAATCGGAGTCATATGTGTAAACAATGTATGTCATTTACATGCACTTTAGACAACAACTACCTTAATTCTTTATATCAAATTTTTTCCCCTACGGCCACAGGACTTGAGAATTTTTAAACGTTTTGGGAACTCGCCTTTCGTTGATTGACTCTAAACGTTCATTTTGGTGGACGGCTGGTATATGATTGTCTGTTTTGACGCATTGATTGGGACAATTTCAGCACGTAAAAGAAGCATAATCTAGACTATACACCTAAATCCCCACTATCTTGTGCTCTTTCAAAGCCTTCATTCGGTGTCCCAGTGATCATCTGATCATCCCTCTGGAAAACGATTATGCCGAAGTGGATTTCGAGGCTTTAAAAACACTAGGTTCCACAACACTGTTTCGAGACAGTAGTAGTGTGTAAAATAATAGATGAAAGGTTTAGACAAATGCAAAAAAGTGACCAGTGTGAACGGAAAAACGATTTTAACATCTTCCATTAAGCTGTGACTTTGTCCGCTTTGGGTGGCCTTCAGTCAATGGTGTAAAGCAACAGCCTTTATAATCTATACCTGAGCTGAACCAAGAAATATATGCATATGTACATATACATGACTGGGACATGTCACAGCTTAAATCGTGACATAATTTTATGAATTATAAAAATATCAATATCGATTTGTCCTTCATACAGTTACTTTTTAGTTTTTGAGGCATGTCTTTGAAATGTCCATAGGATATAAACTGCAGTCGAAATATAATTATGAAGAAAGTGGAATAGAATTTCGGAGGATGCGAAGTTGAGATCGAAAACTAAATTTACAAACTCGTGTAACACAAAAAGAGTTCTCAAACGTTATGTTTAAGTTAATGTATACCCTTAAGATGACTCCAGTTCAACTCATACGGCTGTAGATTTGCCATTATCATTAAGAGGCCTATGTATAAGGAGACGGTGAAGCTCACCTGCTGCGAAACACTTAGAATAATTTAGCTATCATTTTAAAAAAAAAGGTTGTAACAAGGACGCTAGATGAAGACACTAGATCATCAACTTCTCTCTATGCATTTAGAAGTTGAGTTGGATAACATAACGAATATATGAATCACAACTATTTTTTCAGTGAGCGACGTTTCGGTATTGGTTATAGGTTATAACGGTATTAGTATCTACACCGAAAACGTCGTTCACTGAATAAACGGAAGTTGTGATCCATATATTCGTTATGTTAGATCATCAAACTATAAGACTGTTTTAGTCCAGCATCCGAGTCTCCCTTCCCTGACACAAAACCATGCGCTCCCTGGAGAAGGCCCGCCGTTTAAATGAATCGAAAAACGGAGACCATTAGTTACTGGTTTCTCATACGGACACAGATTAGTTGCTGAATAAATAATGGCTTGTAATGTGTTAAATCTAATGAAAACCCCTGTGTCAATTATTAAGTGTTCATGGATTTATTAGTTCACTTGACACCTTGTGGCCCTGAATGTGGGTGTCCATTAGGTGTCAAACGGCATTATTTTTTATCCAGGTTCTCATTATCCTTACAGCTCGGTCAAAATAAGGGACAAGGGTTCATTTATTTGAAGAAGACAACATATAATAAGAAAGCCAATAAAGTCATTTGTTGGCGTTTCTGCAAATCGCTTATGGACTAAATGATAACGTGAGCATTTGTCGGTTTGGTAATGTGTAATCAAGAGAAAGAACGAGAAGGCTTAATATTATGACGTTAAAACTGCAATGTTTCATTTCTTCATATATATGTTGTTTCAGCAAGTCTCTAATTTTTCATGACATTGCGCATTGTCAGATCATGATACTTTCGATTTTTTTATTGAAATTTAAAAGAAAGAAAAATAATATTACCATGTCACATTAAGGAATAGTGGCAATAATTATTACCGAAATCAAATTCCTCAGGGAAGTGTTTAAAATGAAAGAGTTCCCTTTATGCTTACTTTGCACCCATGACTGTTTTCATAATAGCCTCCAGACAAATGCTTTCTTGCTAAGTACCACGGACTAATCTATCATTATGACATGTCTGACCATACCAGATACCACAGTAATCAAATGGATATCGTTCGTACACAAACTAGGAGCGTCAGCATGTAGACAAGGATCTATGTCTGGCTACCCTTAGGGGATACGCACAACACCTGAGGCTTGCACAGACCTCGCTAAGATTTCCTGGCCCTATTTTCCTGGGTATCAGTTTGGTGACTTCCTTCTCCAACATGGCCAGCACGACGAATTCATACGATCTTACATAAATTAAAACCTGGAACCACAATGGATTGGGAAATGCAATTAGATGACAAGTTAACTAATCTGTCCAACCACTTTGTCAAAATCAGTGGCTGTATGTTTTGAAGTTAGACAGGAAGGTCCTAGTGCATACTTGGTTCTGTGGATGACTGATAATATTCCAAGCAAGCATGAAAAATTCCTACAACTTCAATTCTCAGTGGGCGCCATCTTAACTGGCAATCTCACAAGAAATTCCGACAACAGATATTCAAGGGTGTATCACTATGAGATTGACTTGACATTATTTGAACATTTAATTTCCCCAAAGTGTACATTAGTGAGGTTTATGTCCATTGCTTTACGTTATTTATTGAACCGTCCACCCATTGCAGTTGTCTTTTACAATAACTTCGTACATTTCTTTAAGCAATGCATTTTTTAAATCATTTTTAGTGTTACTTGAACAATATAAATGTTCTTTCTATTGTGTATTCGTTGATACAAATTATTCTTTTTCAAAAGATGTCAAACTGAAAGCCTTAATTCAGCACAACGTTATCACATCATACCCGCTAACGGTAACCAAATAAAAAGTGCCAGAAGAAATGGTTAGACTCTATTTGCTGCATACATCCTTCAGATCGCCTGATGTGGGTGCGGGTTAGTGTTTCCGCCTTAATCGACACAAGGCAGGCGTCTATTTCATACCCTGCCGGCGATGTAATGGAGCGTCAGTGTTTTTGGTGATACATGATACTATAGATTGACATTGTTTTCCGGTCAGGCAAAACTTGAAACAGGCTGACAGTCAAATTGTTTGAAAGACAGCAATAGTTTACTTGTTATTTGAAATCAAGAATTCGATAACGCAACAGGGTTTCATTGTCATTGGCCAGCAACATGTACACCGACGTTAAGTTGACGCCTTAACCAGATATCCCGAGTGGGAATAATTAATGACCACACATTAATTATGTCAGTTTCCACATGTCTGAATTCAGTGTTAATTATTAAGGTAACTCTGAACAATGGAGTCACGACACGGATGAGGACATGGGCAATACCCTGGTGTCGACTTCGCAGAATTTAAACCTAGCTTATAGGATTAGACAAGTTGTAATTTCCGACGTCAGATACTTCACACATGCATTTACACCCTGATGTACTCACGACAACAATAGCGGTCCAGTCAAGTAATCCATCAGTCAGGAAAACAAACTCACTTTATATTAGGCCCTATTATCTGATGGTACCAGGCAGCATCAGTGTACAGGGACTTACGACTACTGCTACATTATTTTACGTGACCTGAACTTCGACGGTACCAAACTTTACATCGACCTATTAACAAGTGTTCTTATTCTGTGTTGTGGAAAACACTGATTTAGGCTTATCACCCAGCATCCAAAAACGGACACTTGTAAATCCATTAATGCAAAACATCTAACACAGCAATTGTAAAACATGCCTTTGTGCAAAAATACATATAATACGTCTTGTGAGTGTATTCATAAATGTACATATGGTATTTATCAGTTTTCAATGCCATTAGGACCATCTTGTCAATACTCCAAGAATGAACCTCAACTCACATTTCAGTTTTTAAATCCAAAAGTACAACCCGGTTCAAATAAGTACATGTGCTCGTGACTCTCGTTGCGTGAGGAAGCACAACTTGTAAAAGTAACACCGAGATGGTTCGACAATATCCATTCACCGGTGGTTGCCTGTTGTGTGCATTATGTTCCCTAAAAGTTTAATCTATATCAGTGCATAATCCATTATTGCGAAATTACATGCTGAGGACCAGGTGTCGCTTTCACAGTCATCAAAAAGCATGCGTTGTGGACGTGGCTTGATAGCAACTACACAGAAGTCGCTTAGAAGGGGTGTTCGAATTAAAAAAAGAGTCAAGCAAACTCACCTGATTAGCATTTATGTACGTTCTTCAATATTTCAACAATATTTATTAAAATTGAAAACTGAATACGTTTCGAAGAGCTAGCTGCACAGTTGTAATTATATACAATTTTGTGTCGTACTTTGCGTAGATTACAAAAGCATCACTGAAAGTCATAAGCGATTTGACCTACTCAGCTTAAAGAAACACACTCTATCTGTGTACGTATTTAATACTATTACAAATGCTGTTGTGGTCTTGAATGCAACAAAAGTTCCTACGTAATTAATGCAGCTGCCCTGGTTCCTTGGAGAGGCTGAAAAAGCTTTTATTGGGTTTCCGGATTGATCGTATGCAGGCATTCTTTCTTCTTCCGGTAAACTCCATTTACCTGAGAATAAAGTCCATGTGGTTTAACGAATACGTAGATCGCGTTACATTTTGAGGATCATTTGAGGGCACTTAAGTAACGACTTGCTTCCCACGGCCAAAATGCCTCCTCATTTACACGATTCAATGCCTTACAGCTTCCGGCGTATTTGTGCTTTGCCTTCTTCGTCGTAAAAATCTTCCAAAATTTGTGTTTTTTCCCAAAGAACTGAAGTTACAATGAAAACGTTGACCTGCATGAGTAACTTCGCTGCAACTTAACATAGAGCTTGGTGAAGTTCACTTTTGATAGGTTTAACCCTATTATATCACGTGTTTTGAGCTGTTGGAATTCTGATTTTCACTAATATTTTGTTAATTTATGACTTCTTTTTGTCTGTTATTATTGTTATTATTATTATTATTATTATTATTATTATTGTTGTTGTTGTTGTTGTTGTTGTTGTTAAATTAACAGCAATCGATGTTGGGCATTCATTTTTATGGTCTGGTGGTGAGAACAAAGATGACCATCACAGTAATACGGCCAGAACATGGCATTGCGAGCCGTGCTTACTTCAGCTGGCTGTTCAAATTAGCTTGTTCAGAATTACATTCATTGATTGGTAAGTATTTTCCCAACTAGGGCGTTTTCGCTTCCATGCAGTGGAAACCCATGCACCGGTACCGACTTATTGAATAAATTGATTTTGTTAAGCACACCCATCTTTGTTCTGTCGCACCGTGGTACTTCCATTGAATGAAGTGATGAGTGTGCAAGCTATTACCACCTTAGGCATCACCACAAAACCTCTGTCAGGGAATGTTTGTAGTTTTGCCCGCACTTAATCTGGGTATGTTTGCCCAGTCCTACGTACACTTTCCTTGAAGACCACGTGTCTTCCACCAGTTTAGCGTGCAAACCTTTGAAACGTTCATTTGTAACATGCCAGAGGTCATTGGTTTATCCTGAACATTCCAGTTAACCGCAGCCACACTCTGTAGTACTGTTTACGAAACAATTGACTACACTAGAAACTTTCAACGCTCAACAAGTATTTCATTTCTCAGCCTTACATACCATATATCAAATCCGGAGATCAAATCTACATCACTTATAAGGCTCGATTCCAGGTGTGTTATCTGGAATTAATAAAAATACACGACCTTTCGGTGGCCTAATGGTTAGATTTATTTAATTATTTATTTGATTTGTGTTTTACGCCGAACTCAAGAATTTTTCACCTATACGACGGCGGCATTATAGTGGGTGAAAACCGGGCAAAGCCCGGGGGAAACCCATGACCATCCGCAGGTTGATGTCAGACCTTCCCACGTACGACCAGAGAGGAAGCCAGGAGCTGGATTTGAACTCACAGCAACCACATTCTAATGGCTAGAACGTCCGCCTGTAAGACGGGAGACGCGAGAAGATTTAAAGATGTTACTTTTTGTTACTTGGCCTGGCGCTCAGCATTGAAAGGTTAGAGCAATGCCCGCCGTCGTAATGATGTGGTGAAGTGAAATATTCTCGAGTAAGGCGTAAAACACTAAACAAATAAATAAATAAATAGAGCAAAGAAACATGACTGGATGATCCGGTGTCAGTATTATGTAACTGGCTGGGGTCTCATTTCTGCTGTCGTCAGCATGGTGGCGCCAGCACTTTGACCGCATGATTTTTTTTTTTTTTTGATTGGTGTTTTACGCCGTACTCAAGAATATTTCACTTATACGACGGCGGCCAGCACTATGGTGGGTGGAAACCGGGCAGAGCCCGGGGGAAACCCACGACCATCCGCAGGTTGCTGGCAGACCTTCCCACAACGGCCGGAGAGGAAGCCAGCATGAGCTGGACTTGAACTCACAGCGACCGCATTGGTGAGAGGCTCCTGGGTCATTACGCTGCGCTAGCGTTGACCGCATGAACTCTCCCTGGTATAAGACGACACACCTAATGACTCCTCATCGTCATATGACTAAAAAAATTTTAATCACGACGTAAAACCCCAAGCATATATATATATATATATAGGTATTCCATATGGTGGTCCTACATTTGCAACATATTAATAAAAACACCAGCTAAATGTAAAAGTACGGCACATCTATATATATAGCCCTATCCTACACCATGTCAAGTGAAATTAGACACGACCGTCAACTAAACATCCTTAACATCGTGCCTATATGTATCTATAGTCCCATCCCACACAACGTTACGTGGAATTAGACACGACCGTCAACTAAACATCCTCAACAGCTTGCCCATATGTATGTATAGTCCCATCCCACACAACGTTACGTGGAATTAGACACGACCGTCAACTAAACATCCTCAACAGCTTGCCCATATGTATGTATAGTCCCATCCCACACAACGTTACGTGGAATTACACACGACCGTCAACTAAACATTCTCAACAGCTTGCCCATATGTATGTATAGCCCCATCCCACACCACGTTACGTGGAATTAGACACGACCGTCAACTAAACATCCTCAACAGCTTGCCCATATGTATGTATAGTCCCATCCCACACCACGTTACGTGGAATTAGACACGACCGTCAACTAAGCATTCTCAACAGCATGTCCATGTGTATGTATAGTCCCATCCCACACAACGTTACGTGGAATTAGACACGACCGTCAACTAAACATGCTCAAGAGCATGCCCATATGTATGTATAGTCCCATCCCACACCACGTTACGTGGAATTAGACACGACCGTCAACTACACATCCTCAAAAGCGTGCCCATGTGTATATATAGCCTTACCCCACACCAAGTTACGTGGAATTAGACACGACCGTCAAGTAAACTTTCTCAACAGCATGTCCATATGTATGTATAGTCCTATGCCACACCACGTTACGTGGAATTAGACACGACCGTCAACTAAACATTCTCAACAGCATGTCCATGTGTATGTATAGTCCCATCCCACACAACGTTACGTGGAATTAGACACGACCGTCAACTAAACATTCTCAAGAGCACGCCCATATGTATGTATAGTCCCATCCCACACAACGTTACGTGGAATTAGACACGACCGTCAACTAAACATCCTCAACAGCTTGCCCATGTGTATGTATAGTCCTATCCCACACAACGTTACGTGGAATTAGACACGACCGTCAACTAAACATTCTCAACAACGTGCCCATGTGTATGTATAGCCCTATCCCGCAGCACGTTACGTGCAATTAGACACGACCGTAAACTAAACATCCTCATCCAGCGTGTGCATATGTATGTATAGCACTATCCCGCAGCACGTTACGTGGAATTAGACACGATCGTAAACTAAACATTTTCAACAACGTGCCCATGTGTATGTATAGTCCTATCCCACACAACGTTACGTGGAATTAGACACGACCGTCAACTAAACATCCTCAACAGCGTGCCCATATGTATGTTTAGTCCTATTCCACACCACGTTACGCGGAATTAGACACGACCGTCAACTAAACATTCTCAACAGCTTGCCCATATGTGAGTATAGCCCCATCCCACACCACGTTACGTGGAATTAGACACGACCGTCAACTAAACATCCTCAACAGCTTGCCCATGTGTATGTATAGTCCTATCCCACACCACGTTACGTGGAATTAGGCACGACAGTCAACTAAACATTCTCAACACCGTGCCCATATGTATGTATAGTCCCATCCCACACAACGTTACGTGGAATTAAACACGACAGTCAACTAAACATTCTCAACAGCGTGTCCATATGTATGTATAGTCCCATCCCACACAACGTTACGTGGAATTAGACACGACCGTCAACTAAACATTCTCAACAGCATGTCCATATGTATGTATAGTCCCATCCCACTCAACGTTACGTGGAATTAGACACGACCGTCAACTAAACATCCTCAACAGCATGTCCATATGTATGTATAGTCCCATCCCACACCACGTTACGTGGAATTAGACACGACCGTCAACTAAACATTCCCAACAGCATGTCCATATGTATGTATAGCCCCATCCCACACCACGTTACGTGGAATTAGACACGACCGTCAACTAAACATTCTCAACAGCATGCCCATATGTATGTATAGCCCCATCCCACACCACGTTACGTGGAATTAGACACGACCGTCAACTAAACATTCTCAACAGCATGCCCATATGTATATATAGTCCCATCCCACACAACGTTACGTGGAATTAGACACGACCGTCAACTAAACATTCTCAACAGCTTGCCCATATGTATGTATAGCCCCATCCCACACAACGTTACGTGGAATTGGACACGACCGTCAACTAAACATCCTCAACAGCATGTCCATGTGTATGTATAGTCCCATCCCACACAACGTTACGTGGAATTAGACACGACCGTCAACTAAACATTCTCAACAGCATGCCCATGTGTATGTATAGCTTTATTCCACACCACGTTACGTGGAATTAGACACGACCGTCAACTAAACATTCTCAACAGCTTGCCCATATGTATGTATAGCCCCATCCCACACCACGTTACGTGGAATTAGACACGACCGTCAACTAAACATCCTCAACAGCGTGCCCATATGTATGTTTAGTCCTATCCCACACCACGTTACGTGGAATTAGACACGACCGTCAACTAAACATTCTCAACAGCTTGCCCATGTGTATGTATAGCCCTATCCCACACAACGTTACGTGGAATTAGACACGACCGTCAACTAAACATTCTCAACAGCTTGCCCATGTGTATGTATAGTCCCATCCCACACCACTTTACGTGGAATTAGACACGACCGTCAACTAAACATCTTCAAGAGCATGCCCATATGTATGTATAGTCCTATCCCACACTACGTTACGTGGAATTAGACACGACCGTCAACTAAACATTCTCAACAGCTTGCCCATATGTATGTATAGCCCATCCCACACAACGTTACGTGGAATTAGACACGACCGTCAACTAAACATCCTCAAGAGCTTGCCCATATGTATGTATAGTCCCATCCCACACAACGTTACGTGGAATTAGACACGACCGTCAACTAAACATTCTCAACAGCTTGCGCATATGTATGTATAGCCCATCCCACACCACGTTACGTGGAATTAGACACGACCGTCAACTAAACATCCTCAAGAACATGCCCATATGTATGTTTAGCCCCATCCCACACAACGTTACGTGGAATTAGACACGACCGTCAACTAAACATTCTCAACAGCTTGCCCATGTGTATGTATAGCCCCATCCCACACCACGTTACGTGGAATTAGACACGACCGTCAACTAAACATCCTCAACAGCTTGCCCATATGTATGTATAGTCCTATCCCACATCACGTTACGTGGAATTAGACACGACCGTCAACTAAGCATTCTCAACAGCTTGCCCATATGTATGTATAGCCCCATCCCACACCACGTTACGTGGAATTAGACACGACCGTCAACTAAACACTCTCAAGAGCATGCCCATATGTATGTATAGCCCTATCCCACACAACGTTACGTGGAATTAGACACGACAGTCAACTAAACATTCTCAAGAGCATGTCCATATGTATGTATAGTCCCATCCCACACCACGTTACGTGGAATTAGACACGACAGTGAACTAAACATTCTCAACAACGTGCCCATGTGTATGTATAGCCCTATCCAACACCACGTTACGTGGAATTAGACACGACCGTCAACTAAACATTCTCAACAGCTTGCCCATATGTATGTATAGCCCCATCCCACACAACGTTACGTGGAATTAGACACGACCGTCAACTAAACATTCTCAACAGCTTGCCCATATGTATGTATAGCCCCATCCCACACAACGTTACGTGGAATTAGACACGACCGTCAACTAAACATCCTCAACAGCATGTCCATGTGTATGTATAGTCCCATCCCACACCACGTTACGTGGAATTAGACACGACCGTCAACTAAACATCCTCAACAGCTTGCCCATATGTATGTATAGCCCCATCCCACACAACGTTACGTGGAATTAGACACGACCGTCAACTAAACATCCTCAACAGCTTGCCCATGTGTATGTATAGCCCCATCCCACACAACGTTACGTGGAATTAGACACGACCGTCAACTAAACATTCTCAACAGCTTGCCCATATGTATGTATAGCCCCATCCCACACCACGTTAAGCGGAATTAGACACGACCGTCAACTAAACATTCTCAACAGCTTGCGCATATGTATGTATAGCCCCATCCCACACCACGTTACGTGGAATTAGACACGACCGTCAACTAAACATTCTCAACAGCTTGCCCATGTGTATGTATAGTCCCATCCCACACAACGTTACGTGGAATTAGACACGACCGTCAACTAAACATTCTCAACAACGTGCCCATGTGTATGTATAGCCCTATCCCGCAGCACGTTACGTGGAATTAGACACGACCGTAAACTAAACATCCTCATCCAGCGTGTGCATATGTATGTATAGCACTATCCCGCAGCACGTTACGTGGAATTAGACACGATCGTAAACTAAACAATCTCAACAACGTGCCCATATGTATGTATAGTCCTATCCCACACCACGTTACGTGGAATTAGACACGACCGTCAACTAAACATCCTCAACAGCTTGCCCATATGTATGTATAGCCCCATCCCACACAACATTACGTGGAATTAGACACGACCGTCAACTAAACATTCTCAACAGCTTGCCCATGTGTATGTATAGTCCTATCCCACACCACGTTACGTGGAATTAGGCACGACAGTCAACTAAACATTCTCAACACCGTGCCCATATGTATGTATAGTCCCATCCCACACAACGTTACGTGGAATTAGACACGACCGTCAACTAAACATTCTCAACAGCGTGTCCATATGTATGTATAGTCCCATCCCACACAACGTTACGTGGAATTAGACACGACCGTCAACTAAACATTCTCAACAGCTTGCCCATATGTATGTATAGCCCCATCCCACACAACGTTACGTGGAATTAGACACGACCGTCAACTAAACATTCTCAACAGCTTGCCCATGTGTATGTATAGTCCTTTCCCACACCACGTTACGTGGAATTAGGCACGACAATCAACTAAACATTCTCAACAGCGTGTCCATATGTATGTATAGTCCCATCCCACACAACGTTACGTGGAATTAGACACGACCGTCAACTAAACATTCTCAACAGCATGTCCATATGGATGTATAGTCCCATCCCACACAACGTTACGTGGAATTAGACACGACCGTCAACTAAACATTCTTAACAACGTGCCCATGTGTATGTATAGTCCTATCCCACACAACGTTACGTGGAATTAGACACGACCGTCAACTAAACATCCTCAACAGCATGTCCATATGTATGTATAGTCCCATCCCACACCACGTTACGTGGAATTAGACACGACCGTCAACTAAACATTCTCAACAGCATGTCCATATGTATGTATAGCCCCATCCCACACCACGTTACGTGGAATTAGACACGACCGTCAACTAAACATTCTCAACACCATGCCCATATGTATGTATAGTCCCATCCCACACCACGTTACGTGGAATTAGACACGACCGTCAACTAAACATTCTCAACAGCTTGCCCATATGTATGTATAGCCCCATCCCACACAACGTTACGTGGAATTGGACACGACCGTCAACTAAACATCCTCAACAGCATGTCCATGTGTATGTATAGTCCCATCCCACACAACGTTACGTGGAATTAGACACGACCGTCAACTAAACATTCTCAACAGCTTGCCCATGTGTATGTATAGCTTTATTCCACACCACGTTACATGGAATTAGACACGACCGTCAACTAAACATTCTCAACAGCTTGCCCATATGTATGTATAGCCCCATCCCACACCACGTTACGTGGAATTACACACGACCGTCAACTAAACATCCTCAACAGCGTGCCCATATGTATGTTTAGTCCTATCCCACACCACGTTACGTGGAATTAGACACGACCGTCAACTAAACATTCTCAACAGCTTGCCCATGTGTATGTATAGCCCTATCCCACACAACGTTACGTGGAATTAGACACGACCGTCAACTAAACATTCTCAACAGCTTGCCCATGTGTATGTATAGTCCTATCCCACACCACGTTACGTGGAATTAGACACGACCGTCAACTAAACATTCTCAACAGCTTGCCCATATGTATGTATACTCCTATCCCACACCACGTTACGTGGAATTAGACACGACCGTCAACTAAACATTCTCAACAGCATGTCCATATGTATGTATAGTCCTATCCCACACCACGTTACGTGGAATTAGACACGACCGTCAACTAAACATTCTCAACAGCTTGTCCATATGTATGTATAGCCCCATCCCACACCACGTTACGTGGAATTAGACACGACCGTCAACTAAACATTCTCAACAGCTTGTCCATATGTATGTATAGCCCTATCCCACACCACGTTACGTGGAATTAGACACGACCGTCAGCTAAACATTCTCAACAGCATGTCCATATGTATGTATAGTCCCATCCCACACAACGTTACGTGGAGTTAGACACGACCGTCAACTAAACATTCTCAACAGCTTGTCCATATGTATGTATAGCCCTATCCCACACAACGTTACGTGGAATTAGACACGATCGTAAACTAAACATTCTCAACAACGTGCCCATGTGTATGTATAGTCCTATCCCACACCATGTTACGTGGAATTAGACACGACCGTCAACTAAACATTCTCAACAGCTTGCCCATATGTATGTATAGCCCCATCGCACACAACGTTACGTGGAATTAGACACGACCATCAACTAAACATTCTCAACAGCTTGTCCATATGTATGTATAGCCCTATCCCACACAACGTTACGTGGAATTAGACACGATCGTAAACTAAACATTCTCAACAACGTGCCCATGTGTATGTATAGTCCTATCCCACACCACGTTACATGGAATTAGACACGACCGTCAACTAAACATCCTCAACAGCATGCCCCTATGTATGTATAGTCCTATCCCACACCACGTTACGTGGAATTAGACACGACCGTCAACTAAACATCCTCAAGAGCATGCCCATATGTATGTATAGTCCTATCCCACACTACGTTACGTGGAATTAGACACGACCGTCAACTAAACATTCTCAACAGCTTGCCCATATGTATGTATAGCCCCATCCCACTCAACGTTACGTGGAATTAGACACGACCGTCAACTAAACATCCTCAAGAGCATGCCCCATATGTATGTATAGCCCATCCCACACAACGTTACGTGGAATTAGACACGACCGTCAACTAAACATTCTCAACAGCTTGCGCATATGTATGTATAGCCCATCCCACACCACGTTACGTGGAATTAGACACGACCGTCAACTAAACATCCTCAAGAGCATGCCCATATGTATGTTTAGCCCCATCCCACACAACGTTACGTGGAATTATACACGACCGTCAACTAAACATTCTCAACAGCTTGCCCATGTGTATGTATAGCCCCATCCCACACCACGTTACGTGGAATTAGACACGACCGTCAACTAAACATTCTCAACAGCTTGCCCATATGTATGTATAGTCCTATCCCACATCACGTTACGTGGAATTAGACACGACCGTCAACTAAGCATTCTCAACAGCTTGCCCATATGTATGTATAGCCCCATCCCACACCACGTTACGTGGAATTAGACACGACCGTCAACTAAACATTCTCAAGAGCATGCCCATATGTATGTATAGCCCCATCCCACACAACGTTACGTGGAATTAGACACGACCGTCAACTAAACATTCTCAACAGCATGTCCATATGTATGTATAGTCCCATCCCACACCACGTTACGTGGAATTAGACACGACAGTGAACTAAACATTATCAACAACGTGCCCATGTGTATTGTATAGCCTATCCCACACCACGTTACGTGGAATTAGACACGACCGTCAACTAAACATTCTCAACAGCTTGCCCATATGTATGTATAGCCTCATCCCACACCACGTTACGCGGAATTAGACACGACCGTCAACTAAACATTCTCAACAGCTTGCCCATATGTATGTATAGCCCCATCCCACACAACGTTACGTGGAATTAGACACGACCGTCAACTAAACATCCTCAAGAGCATGTCCATGTGTATGTGTATAGTCCCCATCCCACACAACGTTACGTGGAATTAGACACGACCGTCAACTAAACATCCTCAACAGCATGCCCCTATGTATGTATAGTCCTATCCCACACCACGTTACGTGGAATTAGACACGACCGTCAACTAAACATCCTCAAGAGCATGCCCATATGTATGTATAGTCCTATCCCACACTACGTTACATGGAATTAGACACGACCGTCAACTAAACATTCTCAACAGCTTGCCCATATGTATGTATAGCCCCATCCCACTCAACGTTACGTGGAATTAGACACGACCGTCAACTAAACATCCTCAAGAGCATGCCCATATGTATGTATAGCCCATCCCACACAACGTTACGTGGAATTAGACACGACCGTCAACTAAACATTCTCAACAGCTTGCGCATATGTATGTATAGCCCATCCCACACCACGTTACGTGGAATTAGACACGACCGTCAACTAAACATCCTCAAGAGGCATGCCCATATGTATGTTTAGCCCCATCCCACACAACGTTACGTGGAATTATACACGACCGTCAACTAAACATTCTCAACAGCTTGCCCATGTGTATGTATAGCCCCATCCCACACCACGTTACGTGGAATTAGACACGACCGTCAACTAAACATTCTCAACAGCTTGCCCATATGTATGTATAGTCCTATCCCACATCACGTTACGTGGAATTAGACACGACCGTCAACTAAGCATTCTCAACAGCTTGCCCATATGTATGTATAGCCCCATCCCACACCACGTTACGTGGAATTAGACACGACCGTCAACTAAACATTCTCAACAGCTTGCCCATATGTATGTATAGCCCCATCCCACACAACGTTACGTGGAATTGGACACGACCGTCAACTAAACATCCTCAACAGCATGTCCATGTGTATGTATAGTCCCATCCCACACAACGTTACGTGGAATTAGACACGACCGTCAACTAAACATTCTCAACAGCTTGCCCATGTGTATGTATAGCTTTATTCCACACCACGTTACATGGAATTAGACACGACCGTCAACTAAACATTCTCAACAGCTTGCCCATATGTATGTATAGCCCCATCCCACACCACGTTACGTGGAATTACACACGACCGTCAACTAAACATCCTCAACAGCGTGCCCATATGTATGTTTAGTCCTATCCCACACCACGTTACGTGGAATTAGACACGACCGTCAACTAAACATTCTCAACAGCTTGCCCATGTGTATGTATAGCCCTATCCCACACAACGTTACGTGGAATTAGACACGACCGTCAACTAAACATTCTCAACAGCTTGCCCATGTGTATGTATAGTCCTATCCCACACCACGTTACGTGGAATTAGACACGACCGTCAACTAAACATTCTCAACAGCTTGCCCATATGTATGTATACTCCTATCCCACACCACGTTACGTGGAATTAGACACGACCGTCAACTAAACATTCTCAACAGCATGTCCATATGTATGTATAGTCCTATCCCACACCACGTTACGTGGAATTAGACACGACCGTCAACTAAACATTCTCAACAGCTTGTCCATATGTATGTATAGCCCCATCCCACACCACGTTACGTGGAATTAGACACGACCGTCAACTAAACATTCTCAACAGCTTGTCCATATGTATGTATAGCCCTATCCCACACCACGTTACGTGGAATTAGACACGACCGTCAACTAAACATTCTCAACAGCATGTCCATATGTATGTATAGTCCCATCCCACACAACGTTACGTGGAGTTAGACACGACCGTCAACTAAACATTCTCAACAGCTTGTCCATATGTATGTATAGCCCTATCCCACACAACGTTACGTGGAATTAGACACGATCGTAAACTAAACATTCTCAACAACGTGCCCATGTGTATGTATAGTCCTATCCCACACCATGTTACGTGGAATTAGACACGACCGTCAACTAAACATTCTCAACAGCTTGCCCATATGTATGTATAGCCCCATCGCACACAACGTTACGTGGAATTAGACACGACCATCAACTAAACATTCTCAACAGCTTGTCCATATGTATGTATAGCCCTATCCCACACAACGTTACGTGGAATTAGACACGATCGTAAACTAAACATTCTCAACAACGTGCCCATGTGTATGTATAGTCCTATCCCACACCACGTTACGTGGAATTAGACACGACCGTCAACTAAACATCCTCAACAGCATGCCCCTATGTATGTATAGTCCTATCCCACACCACGTTACGTGGAATTAGACACGACCGTCAACTAAACATCCTCAAGAGCATGCCCATATGTATGTATAGTCCTATCCCACACTACGTTACGTGGAATTAGACACGACCGTCAACTAAACATTCTCAACAGCTTGCCCATATGTATGTGTAGCCCCATCCCACTCAACGTTACGTGGAATTAGACACGACCGTCAACTAAACATCCTCAAGAGCATGCCCATATGTATGTATAGCCCATCCCACACAACGTTACGTGGAATTAGACACGACCGTCAACTAAACATTCTCAACAGCTTGCGCATATGTATGTATAGCCCATCCCACACCACGTTACGTGGAATTAGACACGACCGTCAACTAAACATCCTCAAGAGCATGCCCATATGTATGTTTAGCCCCATCCCACACAACGTTACGTGGAATTATACACGACCGTCAACTAAACATTCTCAACAGCTTGCCCATGTGTATGTATAGCCCCATCCCACACCACGTTACGTGGAATTAGACACGACCGTCAACTAAACATTCTCAACAGCTTGCCCATATGTATGTATAGTCCTATCCCACATCACGTTACGTGGAATTAGACACGACCGTCAACTAAGCATTCTCAACAGCTTGCCCATATGTATGTATAGCCCCATCCCACACCACGTTACGTGGAATTAGACACGACCGTCAACTAAACATTCTCAAGAGCATGCCCATATGTATGTATAGCCCCATCCCACACAACGTTACGTGGAATTAGACACGACCGTCAACTAAACATTCTCAACAGCATGTCCATATGTATGTATAGTCCCATCCCACACCACGTTACGTGGAATTAGACACGACAGTGAACTAAACATTATCAACAACGTGCCCATGTGTATGTATAGCCCTATCCCACACCACGTTACGTGGAATTAGACACGACCGTCAACTAAACATTCTCAACAGCTTGCCCATATGTATGTATAGCCCCATCCCACACCACGTTACGCGGAATTAGACACGACCGTCAACTAAACATTCTCAACAGCTTGCCCATATGTATGTATAGCCCCATCCCACACAACGTTACGTGGAATTAGACACGACCGTCAACTAAACATCCTCAAGAGCATGTCCATGTGTATGTGTATAGTCCCATCCCACACAACGTTACGTGGAATTAGACACGACCGTCAACTAAACATCCTCAACAGCTTGCCCATATGTATGTATGGCCCCATCCCACACCACGTTACGTGGAATTAGACACGACCGTCAACTAAACATCCTCAAGAGCATGTCCATGTGTATGTATACTCCTATCCCACACAACGTTACGTGGAATTAGACACGACCGTCAACTAAACATCCTCAACAGCTTGCCCATATGTATGTATAGCCCTATCCCACACCACGTTACGTGGAATTAGACACGACCGTCAACTAAACATTCTCAACAGCTTGCGCATATGTATGTATAGTCCCATCCCACACAACGTTACGTGGAATTAGACACGACCGTCAACTAAACATCCTCAACAGCATGTCCATATGTATGTATAGCCCCATCCCACACCACGTTACGTGGAATTAGACACGACCGTAAACTAAACATCCTCATCCAGCGTGTGCATATGTATGTATAGCACTATCCCGCAGCACGTTACGTGGAATTAGACACGACCGTCAACTAAACATCCTCAACAGCTTGCCCATATGTATGTATAGCCCCATCCCACACCACGTTACGTGGAATTAGACACGACCGTCAACTAAACATTCTCAACAGCTTGCCCATATGTATGTATAGTCCCATCCCACACAACGTTACGTGGAATTAGACACGACCGTCAACTAAACATTCTCAACAGCTTGCGCATATGTATGTATAGCCCTATCCCATACAACGTTACGTGGAATTAGACACGACCGTCAACTAAGCATTCTCAACAGCTTGCCCATATATATGTATAGTTCTATCCCACCCCACGTTACGTGGAATTAGACACGACCGTCAACTAAACATTCTCAACAGCTTGCCCATATGTATGTATAGTCCCATCCCACACCACGTTACGTGGAATTAGACACGACCGTCAACTAAACATTCTCAACAGCTTGCGCATATGTATGTATAGCCCTATCCCATACAACGTTACATGGAATTAGACACGACCGTCAACTAAGCATTCTCAACAGCTTGCCCATATGTATGTATAGTTCTACCCCACCCCACGTTACGTGGAATTAGACACGATCGTAAACTAAACATTTTCAACAGCTTGCCCATATGTAAGTATAGCCCTATCCCACACAACGTTACGTGGAATTAGACACGACCGTAAACTAAACATCCCCATGCTCATCTGTTCCAATACTACAATAGCGCAGGATTCGGCTGGTGGACTAAGCATTTATGTTAAGTGTGATGACAATACAGCAATACAGCAGTCTAGATCAGTGACGTTTAATAAATTGCAATTAACGTCACTGCTCATCTGTACCAATTTAGCGCAGATAGCGCAGGATTCGGCTGGTGGACTAAGCATCCCCGAGACCGTGTCCCTTTGTATTGTTTTAGTGTGATTTTATGTTAAGTGTGATGACAATACTGCATTTTGAGTAATTCTACATCAGTGACGTCTAATAAATTGCAATTAACGTCACTGCTCATCTGTACCAATTTAGCGCAGATAGCGCAGGATTCGGCTGGTGGACCTAAGCATCCCCGGGAGTGTTTCCCTTTGTATTGTTTTAGTGTGTATTTTATGTTAAGTGTGATGACAATACTGCGTTTTGAGTAATTCTACATCAGTGACGTCTAATAAATTGCAATTAACGTCACTGCTCATCTGTACCAATTTAGCGCAGATAGCGCAGGATTCGGCTGGTGACTAAGCATCCCCGAGACCGTGTCCCTTTGTATTGTTTTAGTGTGATTTTATGTTAAGTGTGATGGACAATACTGCGTTTTGAGTAATTCTACATCAGTGACGTCTAATAAATTGCAATTAACGTCACTGCACTTTATACTTAATTCTCCTTAAGCATGTGCTAGAGGGCATGTAAATTGCTGCTATTTATCCATTTACATGAATAGTTAGAATAAAATAGGATTGATGTAAATTGACAAGAGGCCCTATCTCACAAGTCTCTCTTTGCCAGCTAGCACACTGTCGTCGTTGCTCTGGTTTTGATCTCTATGCTGTACGTCTTAACATATATGGTATACGGACTTATGTTTCATATTGGCCATGAAGGATGCTCACCGTACGTAATGGCCCTGAAACTTCCTACTGAGAAAATTTTTGTCTGAAGACCCTGCTTAAGTACGTATCGTGTATTCAATAAAGCCCTAGACAAAATCACACCTATGTAACCTGGAGAGGCTGTTACAGTATATATTCAGCCGTAGTAACGACACGTCTACTAAGTGGTCCCCTGTGCCCGTGAAACTGGTGAGTGTTGTGTGGGTGCGGAAAACCGGACTGCTGTGGAGGACATCCGTGACGGCACTATTGTCCGGAACATCCACTGCGATTGAGTCCGTCTATTGCCACGGGGTGTCCGCTACCCGGTCAGAACCTCCGCTGACCCTTCCATTATGCTCTCACCAATAATCTGCCGTCATCTCCGCCCAAGACGCGCCTGTTGTTACTCCCCTGTTCTCCTCCGCTCGCTCTCTCTCTCTCTCTCTCTCTCTCTCTCTCTCTCTCTCTCTCTCTCTCTCTCTCTCTCTGTGAGTGCCGTACAGACCCCGGAACACGGCCTGCTCTCGTCAAGAATCACTCTGGAGCATGCTCGCCGTTTGTATTCTGTCCTCAAAGCTTTCAGACAAGGGATTACCCTCGTCTGTTCCCGGAGACATTTCTGCACACGGAGTCCCAAATCTCTTAAATTAATCCCCGTCGCATTAAGCCGGCTCATCTAGACTGACCGACATTTCCATCCTCTGGCCTTTCATACGAATACCAACATTAGATTACAAACATTAGATGTAAGTATTCGCCAGCTCCACGATGACCAACGAGTCCACAGATCCATCTTAACCCAAACAAACAGACGATGGATTCTGTTGTAAATGCCACCACTTATAAGCCTGGCCCTTGTTCCTTACGAATCTATGCGTCGAAACAGACATTAGTATACTGACTGTCAAATACAAATGTAACACAGATGTGACTGCGTCTTTCCTTGTCTACTCGAGTGTTCCTTGATGCCATGTCTGTAACAGTAATTATTACATGTTCGAAAGAACTACTGCCATGGTCCTTGATCCAAAACTCAAAAGTAACCATAATTTACTCCAAGCTGCGACCACATCAGAGCTCGGCAAAGCTCTCACGTAATGCTGACAGGATAGCGGAGACTGAATTGAAAAACCCCGATCACATTAGTAAGATTTAACAATACGAAGGAACTTAAGTGAAAGATTTCATGCTGTATAGGTGACTACGCTGCTGCACTCAGTGCTCGGACAAAGCTTACAACCTTCCAGCCATGAGTTAACGCATGTACTCGGCCTCTCACAAACAGACTGAGACTTGAAGGTTTGTGGCAGACCAACGAACAATCTCCAGTGAGTACCGTCTTAGATGTTCGTTTAGATTTGGATAAGTCTTTAATATTCCAAGACATTACCCAACCATTTGTCCACTCATTGTCTTTATCTCTCACTGAATCACAGTTTCACCTTTCCAGATATTGTCATCATTCATTCAAATACACTCATTTTCTTTAGCATTCATTTATACCAATTCATTATTCCCAACATTTCAATTCTTTATGCTAATATTTCTTTAAATTTGATGACATCACTGACTGAACTGATTTGTTGGACTTCGTCGCCTTCACAGTCTGAGCAATCTAGAAATCTTTTCTTCACAGTTTATGGACCTTTTTCTTACTTCCTGGCTCTCACTAACTGAGCAGCCTGTGGGTGTTTTCTTGGAATCTCACTGACAGTTTATGTCTTTTTTCTTACTCCTTGACTCTCGCTAGCTGTACATCTGTAGGTATTTTCTTTGACTTCGATGCTCTCTCTGACTGGACAGTTTATGGGTCTTTGACTTTGATGCTTCAACACATTTAACACGTACATTGCCTTTTCATTGAATTCGATGCCCTCACCCACGGAGCAGTCTAAAGATCTTTTCTTTGACTTCGAGACTCACGATCACTGAGCGGTCTATGGGCCTTTCTTCGGGGCCTTCACCGATTGAGCTGTCTGTGAGGTTTTTACTTAGCGAGAAAGATGTTTCAAAATGCATATCTCATGATATTTCCTGAAGTGCCAGCAGATTCTCAAAATATGCAATTAACAAATAATGCCACCAGTCATATCTGGTGTGACATTATACTCTATCACTCAACCACCTGATTTATATTTACCGTGCATACAGGTGCATCAATCAGTCCCGATAAGTAAAAGCTCTGTCAATTGAGACTGAGATCTCCAATCTGTTTAACGCCGTGGTCTTCCGCTTCAATACGATAATGGGTTCGGATTAAGATGTCAAGTTGATGAGATCTAGCTCCATGCCTGTGCTCATTCGGACACATTTTCTGGACGGCCTATGGCGCATCTTCAAAATAATGTTCCCCAGCTATTAGGCTGGGATATGTAAAATTTCAGAATATAATCATGTGAGTCTTTATAATACATACAGAATGGAGCTGGCCATGACCTTCAATAAAAGTATTCCTTGTTTGGCTCTTAACCCATTTATCCCGAAATATCCCAAATTTGTATCACCTGAAGGGCTTTGTTGCGAACCTGTAAAGTTTGCCAAATTTTTCCTTCATCTCTGTATTATTTATAGATATATTTGATTGTTGTTTAACGGCACTGTCAAGAATCTTTCACTGTTTGACTGACGTTTTAGGGCATATTTTGGAGGAGGATACGGGATGTACCAAATGACAGCATGAAGCAGGGGTTGTTTGTTGTTTGCTGAGTCGAACAATGTTGGACGGGCGGAGAACGAGACTGCCTGTGATAAACCATCGACCTTCAACAAATACAGATCTAGATGACCTTACACGCGCCATGGTCCGATAAGTGTCACTAACAGTACGATCGCAGGAATCTATAGAATGTCTATTTCCAAGACTGGGGCCCAGTTTCACAATGCCGCGTACAACATTTTTTTCGTACATTTCGTTGTCACTATTACCGTGCTATTTTCGTATAAGTGTGATTATCGTACATGTACGGCAGCTTTGTGACAATGGACCCAGGATTGAGCCCCTAGTTCGTGCGTCCGTGGCATTTGCGCATGATACCACTGACACTCGCATCTCAACCCAAAACCTTCTCAGCACGTATGACTGAAACGTGAACAGGAGGATTTCAGGCGCAAAAAGTGGCTTCACCTGACAATCTGATAAACATAAATAAAACACCAACTCTATTACATATGAACTTCATTCATTACTTATCAAAAAGATATTATAAAGTAGTCATTATTTTTTAAATTCTTAACATGCTGAAAACATGTCTTTGACGAACTCGAAATTTAGGGTACTTTTAATAATCATAAAATATCATACGGAAAGTTCATGTCCAAAACTCTAACCACGTCGTCCTCAATGGGCCATCTACTGACGCTTGCTGAATATAATGGTAGCTGTTCATTTTCGACGTTTAACTTGGATTTATAATTCTACCATTTTTTGGTACCTCAAGTACATTCTGGGAAACTGGTTAGCCAAAGTTGGCCTCTCTTCAATAATCCATACTAACATACTGAGCTTTTAGATGATTTTGAGCTTACAGCTCCAGAAAACCATTCATCTCTGCCAAACAACATGACCTGCAGTTGTTTTATTCATTACCAGGCCAAGCAAAGGTGCATGGTCAGAGAAAAAACAAGTTGTTTATAACACAGTAGGTGGTTTGGGTGAAATATATGTAGGTGTCAGAAAGACCCAACATATCGCTTGATTCTCTACCTCTTAGATCCCTGAGCACACAGCACGCTCATGTAGTACCTAAAACATGGATGCTTTTATCCACAGGGAGCTGTACTGCGCAACAAAACTTCTTCGTTTTAATTCCATTTACAGTATTAAACAAATGTTACGAGGACATGGGTAGTTTTTAGATATCTATTCCACAACAGACCACAATTGGCCCTTTATGCGTAAACTATTCGTTCCTCGTCGATTCCGTGGTCGTTACTCGCCGATTCTGAAATTCGTTTCTCGCCGATTCCGCAGTGGTTTCTACCCCATTCTGGAGTTATTATCCACCCATCCTGCAATCTTAGTCATTACACACCGATTCTGTGGTCGTTCCTCGACAATTGCATATTCTTTACTCGTCGATTCTGTCGTCATTACTCGCCGATTCTGTAGTGTTAATCTCACCTATTCTGCGGACGTTATTCACTGATTCTGTAGTCGTTATACGTAGATTTTGTGGTCGTCACTCGCTGATTCCGTTGTCTTACTTACTTAAAAATCCGTTAAAAGAAAACAAGGAAGGGTTTGTCATTTCTGACACTTCCCAAACAGACGGCAGCATTGTTTCATTGGGATTACATGCACATCAAAATATTTCCTAAAGATTTCCTATTTATTCCCTAACACCAATGCTAAGCGTCTTATTCCACCATATTTTGTAGCATTTTAAGCTACACATTAGAAAGAAATGTCAAGCTAATCTCATAAGCCGTGTATTGTCAGCCACCTCCACAGCTCTATTTAAGCTATTACGGCTATTCTGCCGGGTGGGATTCCGGTGTATACCACAGTCCGGCATGCACTATCATTGAGGGTAATCGTCACCGATGGCGATTCTACAGTAATCACCGCCACTAAATTCTCAAACAATGCATCTTTTGGGAAATTTACGTGATTGATGTATATGTAACATTGCCAAGGGGAGAATTTGGCTGTCATACATCAACTCGGTATGCTGGCCTTAGCCGGTTTACAAGGATCCTTTCGCGGCTGTGACACGGTGACGCAATAAGATAAACTCCGCTTAATGTTAAAAAAGAACATGGCTTTTCAGATGTGATAAGCGCCAAGCCAATGAGAAATTAGATCGCTGCTATCGTACAAAGAAACAAGGCGTTACGCGATTAATAGCGGGTAGAAAAAAGCAAGATGAATGCATTTCAGAACTTTTTGCCTTTGGCACTGGGATTACTAGGTTCATTTAAAACTATGTGTATTGTCTTCTAACAGTAAGGGGCCTGGGGCTATATGACAGCTGGTGTTAACATGATTTTACGCCTATTCAAACCAGATGATAATTCCTGTATTAGAAGGGCGTCTCTTTACCATAGGGTCAGTAGGGAATGTGCTAGATGATGCAGGGCCTACGCATCGAACTTTCTAAATCTGCTTCATCGTAAAGACCTGTCAAATCCACTCAGGGTCTACAGACCCGAAATGTATGGGTGACAGAAGACATTAACAACTATTCATTAGGTATTGTGTAGCATTATGAAATCCATAATGGAGAAAAACAGTGCCTAGTTAAAGTTTATTTGTCATTGAAGACTGTTGTATGAGGTGTGTAAAAAGCATTTTAAAGATTTCCCTGACATTTTCTGATGTTGCACCTTCATAATGGATAGCCCATTTCACACTCGTTGAAAGCCCTAAACTTGCTCCAGTACAGCTTGACAAAAAGCTTTCTTTGCCGTCCTTCATGAATTTACCTTCAGTACTTCAGGCTGCAAGTCAGTTGCACGGAGTAAAATTGCACAGTTATAGTTCTCTTAAATGGCAGCAGGTTTTCTTGTTCATTATAATTGTTTACTGGTTAACTTGCTAATATTTAATGCGGCTTTTAGCAATGGATCCAGTGGCGCCAGTGTAGAGTTCCGCTTCACTGCTGGTTTAACACTTACTTAACCTTATAGCTTGGTTGCAGAAGTGATGAATTTGGTAACAAGTTTCAATGACCCTGGCATCTGCCGCCTACTTCCAGATTAACAACAGACCAGAGAAAGCGTGTGCAATCCATAAGAATGAATGAATGATTATAGGTTAACACCGGGTGGGCAGTATTTCCACAATATCGTAATGAGACCATGTTTAAACCAAGAAATAGTTAATGGCTCTGGATACGATATAGCTGTCCATAAAGGTTAATGGTGATTTAGAATACTTAGTTGACAAGAGTTTGAATGCCTTTTTCACAGAACCCGGTAGTTGGTTTCTTTTCTTGCAATTTTTACATTTTATAGATTTCTGCAGTCATTAAACACTACTTATAGTAAATCACTTGAAATATTTATTTGTTTATTTATTTGGTTGGTGTTTTACGGCGTACAAACATTTTCTCAAGATTTATAAGTTTCCAGTAAACCGATCCATTAACTTACACGCAGCAAATTTTTCATGAAAAATGTAGAGAATTAAATGATAATACATTTTGCGCGAGTCAGTCATTTACGCTGCCTTGTATTATCAGTACGTCAATTAATCTTCGACAACTAACGGAAGGTCTTTGACCCCCCAACTTTAATTTACGCTGACCAGTTTTAACCAAAGTGTCACAACGCCAGAATTAATCACATGGCAGTCTTCCAGTAATCCAGTCACCTAACATGATAGTCCGTATAACCGTAGTGTCCAAAGCAACAAAGCTATTTATGACGACCATCGGACCGGGAACGAAAGGGAAAACAAGTAAAATGATAAGTACAGTTACAGTGATAGTCTCAACACGAAAGTACAGTGACTAATTGTCTTTACTGAATACACATTTTTGAAAACACCCCTTCTGCCGTTATATTGTGCCCTGTGAGTATGCGGAAACGATAGATGTCAACATGCAGAAATCTATACGTTTTTGCATTTAGGTTTAATTTTAGTCCTCTCTAGTTTTATTATATCAAGTGAAAATACAGTAAACCCTTGACGATAAAACTAAATAACAAATGATTTTTTTACCTTTATGCTAATTTTCACTCATGCCTAAGTCTAAATACTTAGTGTGATTTTTCGCCGTACGTGGAAAGGCCTGCAGCAACATGCGGATTGTCGTGGGTTTCCCCCTTGTTTTGCCGGGTTTCCTCCCACCATAATACTGGTTGTCATCTTATAGGTGAAATGTTCTTGACTACGGCGTAAAACAGCAATGAAATAAACAAATAAATAAAATTCATGACTTATCCATCTAATGATCTAACTTTGATCGTTGGTTGCCTCGAGTTTGACGTCTTCCTCGATATCAAGTTGGCCATACAGTCACGGCATATAGTTGTTCCATCTCAGACACAGAAAACACTACTCAGCTAAATCCCGTGACTCTATTCCAGTAAAGGTGTTTGACGTGACGTCTCGGGGTTCCATCTCGCAGACACTCAACACCCAGCTAAATCCCGTGACCGTGTTCCAGGTATATGACATGACTATTATTGTTGCGACGTCACATAATTCCATCTCACAGACACAGAAAAAAATAGCCATACCCAGTTAGGATCATTTACCCTTTGTCCACTCTTTACAAATATAAATATCCATTACAGTCAAACTAACTCTACAGAGGTTGAGAGCAGGTTATGTCGTAAGAAACATAGTTGTGATCTATTTTTGTTTTTGTTTGTCTTGCAGGAAGACGACTATAATCCCATTGTACTCCAAACGGCCTTACGCAATGCACATGCTCAGAGACTTGCCGATTTAGAAGCTCTAGAAAAGGACATGGGACGCCAGATTAGAAGTATGCAAAAGCGGAAATACGAGGTTACTGCCGAGAAGCGCCAACACGTGGCTTGTCTTGTGCACGTGCTGTCATGTTACAAAAAGAGGCGATGAAATCGGATCACACGACGCCAGGTGACTAGTTGACCTCGCCAGGTATTTTTGGTATCTAAAGGAACGCTCGAAGGCCCCGTCCTTGAAGATGATTTTTTAAAGGTGAACAGAAACTGATAAAACTTAATTACCACTCGTTTTAATTGACTAGACCTGGAAACACCGTGCCCGATATCTGAGCTTCAAGAACAAATCTTTGCACAACAGTTAGTGTGGTTTCCATTTACCGAAGTGAGCTCTCATCTGGCCTTCACTCCCTCTTTCTCTCTCTGAACTGAAGAACTGTACCAAGTGTGTCACAGTTTGTAGCCTCTTGTTGAATACGAAGTTACACGCAACGCCCAGGATATGACAAGACAATTATTAATACGATTAATCACTCTATAACTACAGGATGCACCGCGGATGTGTACGTCATCAGGTTAAGTGTTAAGTGTAAGGATCCACGCTATAAGTGCTACTAACGCACATTAAACTGATACCACCGGACAAACTGTTATATGGGACACGTCTGTGGGGAGTAAGTGGATAAAAGCATGTGGGAAAGACACGTGGAAGTCCTTGAGACAGTCCTTATGACAGAAGACAAGAAATCAAAACAGGTTGACAGACTTACTTCTTGTTCTCTCTTTTGTGCAGTTTTGTCTTCTTCCAGAGCTCATTCTTTGTTGTTGAGAAAAGGTGTTCTCGTAAAGAATCCATATTTTCGAGCGTAGAGAAGATTTAGACAGAATTATTCAGTTTTCTTTGTTGCACATTGTTTATGTGTTTCTCCTGAAAAGTGAGTTTGTGTGAAAGAGCTGAATAATGGTAAAACGTACACTTGTCAAATATATAATTCACCAGGCAAAAGTAACATTTCACGACAAACGGTAAAAAGACCTCTTCCTTAATATACAAAAAATCTGTATATCACGCATTGCTGAGCACAAAGCAGACCTGAGTTTGGCACACAAAAGCATTGCGCCACATTATATTCAGGTTGATTAGTCGTGGATTCCCTGGCTACGTGGAAAATCATCATCGGTGGAAGCCATCACGTGTTACATGTTCTCGAAAGCCTTTGCTGATACATCCCTCGCCACTAGTTTGAAATCATATTCTGGAATGAATGGTTTTTGTCCAGATTCCGGTGATTCATTTACGCATTAATTTATTAGAAGAAAGGTGTTTACAAACGACTCAAGATATACCGGTAGATGGCTATAAAGGTCATCCGAGTGTAAAGATATGTCTTCAAACTGTTCAAATCACCTGTTAATGCACTAATACATAAGTTGGAAACCTATAACAGCAAAGTAACATATTTCTGTGTGTCACATTGTGATCCATACGGATTTTCAAAAAGATAATGGTTATTCTCTCTGATTTCCGCGAGTGTGTCCCTGGAGACAGTGAAATAAAACCCCGTGTGGAAAACTCTTGTTGGATTGTCATTTTTCCCATTGAATAATTGATTGGTAAAGCCGTTAAATGTTCAAATGGCATTAATTAACTAACTAGAGAAATGACTAAATATTGATTGATTCATTGGCTTTTTACACCTACGTATTAATGTTTTACACCTGCGTGTTAATGTTTTACACCTGCGTGTTAATGTTTTACACCTGCGTATTAATTTTCGAAGGTTTGAACGATCCTCAAATTAATCATTTTAAGACAGCCCTCGCTGGCTCAGTGGTCTAATGGTTATTACCTAACGACCAATAGTCAGATATATTTACAGACGTACAGCATAGAGAGTAAGACAAGAACAAGAGTATAAGATAGCATTTGGCAAATTTTCACACATAGGCGGTGAAATACGACCTCTCGTCAATTTACCTCACTTAACGTTTTATTCCACTGAAATGATGTACTCGAATCCTGTTCGTTTCAAGCTGTATTTCTTTATTTATTTGATTGATGTTTGCGCCGCACTCAAGAATATATGACTTATACGACACCGCCAGCATTGTGGTGGGAGAAAACCAAGCAGAACTCGAGAGAAACTGGCGATCATCCGCAGGATGCCAGCAGACCTTCTAACGTATCCCTCTATTTCTTGAGGTATTTCCATTCAGCTATGCTCCATATCCATCAACCATAAACTTTACCACTTGTTTAGCTAAAACAATAGTAGGAATCCGATTTTTTTGTCTAAAAAGTCTTCCACACTTCAGTAATTATAGCAAAACTGCACTAGAATTTAAATAATCTTGAGTTACGTTGTAAAACGTCAGTCAAAAACTAAGAATAGCCACCTCACGTTTACTGTGAATAATCTCTTGTTAATGACTAATTAGTGATATACTGAACTACTGTGATGGTTCTCATAATTTTAGCACACTCTCAAACACTCAGACAAAACAGTCTGTGTTACGGAATCGTCGTATACATTTAGCAAATACCCCGGGGAATCCAACTCAATAACGCGTTTGTTGACATAACAAAATGTTCCGTGAACAAACATAACGATGTGGTAAAATTACGGATTAATTTGTGTCAATTGTTATTCACCAGGGTGTAATCTGTTGCATGTAGCCTTATTTTAACGTGTGACTAATGTAATGGATCAGGTAACGGGCCAGACCATATCCTAACAAACTCCTGATGTTTCATATAAACTGTATATTGTGGTATATTTGACACTGCAGTTGATATGCTAAGAAATATCCATCAGATCAATATGAAGTGAATGTCCAATACTCATAATAAAAAAATAATCTCACCTGGTGATTACGCTCTATAAGGATAACTGTGTCTGTATTGAAAAGGGACCTTTCTGGCATTCCTTTAAGTTCTGTGAAGATAATGCGACACTGTCAGCTGAACAAGAAACGTTAATACCTGTTTGTGGAGAATAAGAACAGTGTACTTATCCTCAGTTCGCTCACAGACTGGAGAAAGCCTCGAGTCCCGAAAAGGCCCATCTGCAAACCCCATTAAAGGATCAGATATAATATGGCGGTGCCGCGCGATCCATTATCAGGCCATGTTCTGGATGAGAACACAGACCATGAGGATAAATGTCAAAAGAATCAACAGTTGAACATTGTGTTTAATTTAGTATCATTTGCCATTAAAACGTCTGGAGCTTAGTACAAGATAAATGAAGGAGGCCTATAGGTACGAAACAAGTCGTTAGCTTCATCCATCATGTCCATCACACTAGAGACAGCACCTGGAGTCATAATTGATGCACGTAGACTATTTTTATCAAACTACTCCGATTTCGGATGTAAAATATGCTTTATATTATTTATTTAATTTATCTGTTTCAACTAATTCAAGAATATTTCACCAGTATTTCATCGGGTTTAAAGCTGAGATCGAACTGGCCTCCACTAATAGAATGCCCATTCCCCTCCTTCACACACACCTGGCCAGTTATCTAACAAACCCCCTACATCCCGTCCCATACACCTCAACAGTTACCTAACAAACACCCGACATCACGCCTGTTACCTAACAAACCCCCTACATCACATCAGTTGCCTTATCAGTCTTAACACCTCGTCAGCTACATCGCTCACCCCCAACATCACGTCATTTACCTAACAAACCCGGTAACCTCGCCAATTACCTAACTAATCCCCGACATCACGTCAGTTACATAGCTCACCCCCAACATCACATCAGTTGCTTAATAAACCCCGTACATCACATTAGTTGCCTTATCAGCCCCTACACCTCGTCAGTTACATAGTTCACTCCCAATATCACGTCAGTTACCTTACAAAACCCTACACCTCACCAATTACCCAACAGTCCCACATCAGTCAGTCACCTAACCAGCCGCGTGCACCTTGCCAATAAACTAACTAAGCCCTACGTCACGTCAGATACTTAACTAACCCCCGACATCATGTCAGTTACCTAACAAACCCCCGAAATCACGACAGTTACTAACCATCACCCTACAATTCGTCAGTTAAAGGATTAGTCTCCAAATTTTCCAGCTGGTCCTAATTATAAAGATTATAGCCCGTTTAAACAGTATATTACCGGGAGGGCTTCTGAGAAACGTAATAATGACCATAAATCCACAGAAAACAATACATTTATTGCCCTAGCGGATACCTAACTGGCCGCCCTGTACGGCGGTGTGGTTAAGTCGGTGACGTCACAGAAGGCCAGTCCAAGTCTGACCTTAATAACCTGGGAATTTGTATTAAAACTATGTTATTTTCGAGATGGATTTTAGCTACAGAGAAGTAAATATACTGGTGTACCAATCTGAACCCATAGTGAAAGACAATGATGTTCCGAGTTGTGGCACTGACATGTCTGGCCAGACTTTCAGACCTTGAATTTGATCTTTGATCAGGCATTTCCAACCGCACTGGCGACACTCATAGGTAAGCTATAGCTTTATCCTGTGTTACACTGTACATTCCGAGTGATTACCGAGTGTTTACCGAGTGATTACCGAGTGTTTATCTTAAGATTTAATATCTATTACTATTCTTTCCCTCTGTCCACTTCACAATGAATATCGTTCTATTTCCCAAGAGATTAAAAATTCATGCCTATATACGATGACAACTACCAGTACATGTTATTGTCGGCATTCCGAATCATCTATGCCTACAGGGGCATATAATCGCGTACAATATAAATACATGTACGTTGTGGACATTGGCTTTCGTGTACAGAGATTTAGTATCTATCAGTTTTCAGTTCAGTTAATAGTATTGTTTAACAATTGTGTGCAGGTACCATTATGGAAATTCAGCTGTATTTATCTCGTAAATCTCAGCTGTAAAATGACGAGAGAAGATATGACTATTTTGAGTGGGTACAAAATCCTTTCGTCTTGTGCAGTAAAACAGCAAACCATTTCTTGGGGAAATGTCATATGCTATGCTTGTTGTCATTATTATAGTTTTTGTAACACTGAACTAAATGGCGCAGCTCTGACAGCTCGTAAAGGTTGAACTTGTAGGACGTAATTCGGCGGAGATTACCGAGTATTGGCGGAAAAACGCATAAAACCATCATTGTCTAGTGATTTCAAGAGCCATATTACTCAGTTTAATGTACCTTTCTTCAACACTTTTCACACTAAATTTAACGATATGTATGGGCAGCTAACTATGAATAAATAATAGATCTGGACACTCACTCCCGACATCATATCAGTTACCTAACAAACCCCCGACATTACCTCTGTTACCTAACAAACCCATTACACCTCGTTAGTTACCTAACAAAGCTTCTACATCATGTGAAATTCGGGGAAGCCATATATCAACGGTGTATAGGTAATCCGATGGGTACAAATCTTGCCCACTACCTTTCCGGCCGACCTATACCTGTTCTCATATGAATACGACTATATGCAGAAACTATTAAGGAGTAATCTTCACCAGGGCCAATCTTTCTAAACATCTTTCATTCTTTCAGGAAACGACAGACTCATAGATAGTACATCTTATCTTGATCTATATTTGTACAAAGACCAAAACGGTTTCCTCTCTCGCAGAGGGATAGTCTCAGTTATTATCCTTATTTGGTCAGCAATGCACCTAAGGGTCCTGTATATGGTGTGCTTATATCTCGCCTTGTAGCATGTGTTAGGTTGTGCGTGTTGTGTGACGTTGATTTCAATTAACATCAAAAGTTATTAATGCAAAAACTAGTGTGTCAAGGTTATTCCATCAAATGCCTTCACTTCAAGTTTCTTAAATTTTTCAATGAGTACAATTCTCTTGTTAGTAAATATGGACAGAGCGTTAAGAATCCCTAGCACTCTGCCTCATGATTGTGTCTAATTACGCTTAACCCTGGGCTAGGGCCAGGATATTCATCTTGCTGAATTAGATCACCACGTTGGATATATGAATAGTTGCAATAAAAGAGCAACTGAGATACATATTTTGTTATCGACAATTGATATTCTAGCATGGTACACGACTTGAATACTGATTTCACTCAGTCGCCTAAAACATACTGTACGTCTTTCCTACATCACTGACAGTTTTCCTACAAACTGTTGACCGCTTCTCTGTGTATGATTCCGTCCTATTTTCGTATTTTGGGTACTTTCTTAGTTCGTTAGTAATTTGTGTTAAACGTCGTGTTGGGAAATGGCAGTGCGGTTATTGAACCGGAGCGTTCTTATTGGTTGACGGCTCTTATACGAGTGTCTGTTTCGACGCATAGGTTCAAGTCAGTTACCTAACTAGTTATCTAACAAACCCCCGACATCATAACACTTACCTGGCAAACCCCTTATATAGCCTCATTTACCTAAAGCAACATTATGTCTGTTATCTAACAAACCCCTTACATCATGGCAGCTACCTAACAACACCCACATTACATCATTTACCTAACCAGCCTCATACACCTCGTCAGTTACCTAACCAGCCCCATACACCTCGTCAGTTACCAAACAAACTCCCCACATCATGTCTGCTACCTTACAAACCCCTTATATCACATCAGTTACCTAACAAATCCCCTACACCTCGTCAGATAGATAACAACCAGCCTCATCCACCTCGGCAGTAGCCTGTCAGTTCCCTAACAAACCCCCTACCTCACGTCAGTGACCTAAAAAAAACCACGCCACCTTGCAGTTACCTAACCAGGTCCCCTACGTTTGGTCAGTTGCCAAACAAACCCCCGCATCACGCCAGTTACCTAACAAACCACCGCATCACGCCAGTTACTCAACAAACCTCGCCTCACGCCAGTTACCTAACAAACTCCCGCATCAACTCAGTTACCTAGCAAACCCCTGCATCACTCCAGTAACCTAACAAACCCACGCATCACGCCAGTTACCTAACAAACCCCGAAGTACGCAGAATATTTCAGTATGATTGTCAGCTTTTATGGGCTAGATATAGATGGTAGAGAGCCAGATGCGACCAACCACAGCTATTCTGATACATGTATCTGATAACTAGATATTGCCTTCATGAATTTATCAGAATCCAGTATACCACCAAAACAGTACAAATGCATATTCAACAACACCGAAGATGGAATACAATGCACTACACAACAACGCTTTAATAAAAATTACTTTTATACATACATAAAGACATGTATACAGAATATAAAGATATATATATAAAGAAAGATCTCTGAGGAATACCAGGCTAAAGGTTCATGCTAGAGGTAGCTGTACGTGAAAATTGATTGGTTAATAGCGCAGAGTCAACAGCAATATTTCGTTTTTCCAAATCCCATAGGATTTTACATATTAGGTGTTAAGAGTTAACACTTAAACTTTTTTACCCAAATTCTCCAGTGCACCATACTTGCACCCTCATCTACTACTTCATTTATTTCACTGAAATTCACTCAGAGACTTTTTATTTATTCGAGGGTGGTCATGTTAATAGGTAAAAGAAACGGTTAAAAACTCTGATAAAACCACTGGCCTTAGACTGGTGTCTTTTGACATAAGACTTTTTGTTAGAGACAAAGAAAAGTGGAGTGGAGTTTCCTGTTATATCTACCCCATTTACTCCTACACTAGCCTACAATTTCAGATCAAATTCGGTAGTCGCTCGACCCCTTTACTGACTCGTGGCTAACTACACTTATAGAAAATATACTAAAATTCGCACAGCTTAGACAGTAAAACCCAAACAGCTATAGAGTGATAGTTGACAAATGGTCATACATAACCAATAAAATTTGCCATCTGGTCAATTTACTCCAACTATTCATGTAAATGCTTAAATAGTAGTAAATTACACGCCCCCTAGCACCATGGCCGAAGCAGAATAAGGTAAGAAAAAATACAGTGACGTTAGTTGCAATATATTAAACGTCTCTGCTTTAGAATTACTTCAAATGTTGTGTTGTCACACACCTCACTAGTTATAGAGCGTCCGCTGTTGGGTCACTAGAATTCTCCATTTATTCCGTGTTTTGTGAAGTTAACTTTAACAACGATTCTGATTTTGACACTATGACCTCTTCAGCCAAAACGAGAGCAGCGGATTGGCTGATAGTGGATCTCACCTCATATCTAGTCATCAACAGGTCAGTATTGGTAGTGATTACCAGATCTGATTTTAGTGAGATTGCCTAGTTCACTAAAACAACTACACCAGCTGGTTTCCCCCTTCACAGACTTCCCCTCTATATACATGTCTTGAGTAATCTGGTTTTCGTTTGAGTGATTTGTAAATTGATTGGTGTTTTACGTCGTTATCAAGAGTTGCTTTGTGAAAATGGATATCGTGCCCATTTACACCGCTGTCGTCATGGATCTTTACCATGGCGGTCAGACACATTTATCATGGCGGTCAAGAGCATTTACCATGGAGGTCAAGCACATTTTCCATAGCGATCAAGCACATTTACCATGGCGGTGAGGCACATTTATCATGGCGGTCAAGCGCATTTACCATCGTTTGACGTCATCTTGTCATGGACACTGCGTCAGATGAAGAATGTTTTGTAAATGTTGCCCTATGAGACCTAACTTCTGTATTACATCTCTAAGACCTGAGCCCGTTTCAGAGAACTTGGCACTTCTAAATCCGCTAACGGCTACTGAGGTATCCAAGATCCTCACATATGGCAATATTTATTCTTCCCTAAAGTCTTATGTCTGGATCCTAAATCTGATGTAAATACAGGGAGAGAAGATTTCTGATTATATTAATGTTGGTACGGTACGAGAATGTCAAGCTGACCTCTGCATGTCATGAAATATTCCGTTAGTTTACAACCGCTCTGGAGCTCTGTTTATACGAAGGATTCCGTGATGCCGGGGCTTCAGCAGTCCGTTCATTGTTTTGTGGTTTGGGTTATGGCTCGTACCTCCATACAGACCAAAAGATGTACATGGAGATTCCAAAGCCTAGTATGAATACCAGGCCTACAGTGAGTCCTATTTTTGCCCGGGGGTCCTGTTTTAGTTCCGCCACACGCCTCAGGTGTTCCCGCATCTGCCTCTCGGCCTCGGGATCCACCTTCCCTTCCTTGACTCCACACAGGAAGCCGTATACCCGACTGCAAAAACTAACATCCTCATCAGCTGAAAACCAAATCAAAAAGATACTGACATTCATGATTTCTTTTATCTGACCATATTTGCGTTTTACTCACGCAGCTAACTGACACGAGGAGAAAAGTAAGTAAAATCAAGGTTGTACGCTCTCATTAAAATGTAATGAGTGCAAAAAGTATGATATAAAATATAAAAATATGGAGTATGCCCGATATACTGGAAAAGATAATAAAACGCATGATAGAAGGGTAACGGCTAAGTACCTCACACATTTAGTGAATTATGAGATATGACTACATGCAGGTGTTATTTTGTACACAGGTTGTTAGAGCTCAAACCTAGGTTCACAGCTTGGGTTCAGTTACAGATGGATGAAGTAAGAGTTAAAATGTTGCTCTCGTCAAGTCACCCACAGGAAGTGTGCTTGAGCGCATCGTCTCTACAGTTAAAATTTATTAATTAAAAAATTAATGAGTTAATTTATTTATAAGTGATTAGACATCACATTTCATAACATCAGCAATGCAAAACCATTGCCACCCTACCTTTTTCCTGCTGCTGTTGTTGTTGCACATCTGGGGACTTGTCATAATAGATGTGTGGATCTTTGAACACCTTCAGCTCGTTTCCATGCTCATCCTTCACTTTCCACACTGTGTCGTTTTTTTCATTTGTGTCGATGTCAAGTGTCGGGTTGTCGACACCATCTGTCGTTGTTAAATCGTCAAATTGCATGTCGTGAGTGTCGACAGTCTCCAAATGTCGTTTGTCGAATCTACTCCAATATGTGGTGCGAATGAGCTGAAAATGTATACGTACCGCTATATCTATAAGAACAACATTCGGAGTTTAAAGGACAAATGATCATTTATTCGAAGGGCTTTATAAAGCGATAAAACTGATTTGAATTATCATTTAAAAATACTTCTGAACTTTGAACACAGATTCTAACCTTCTTCAAAACTTGCACTATACGTTAAGCAAATTAAAGCAAAAAGCTTTTAATGAGACAAACAGTGGTTTATGACATCACCGTACTCAAAACCAGAATCAAAGTTTATACATACCAATTCTTCATCCGGTTTGTCAGTAGCCAGGCTAATCAAAAATGCAGAGATCCCCGTTATGCCAAACAGCAACATCGCAAAGTACATGTAGTGGAAATCTTTTAAAATGGAGGGCCGATTGTCCTCCACTCCACATCCTGATGGCGCTGGGTAAATAAAGATGAGGCTGAGTCTTGTGACTCCGGTTACCAAGGCAATCATCAATCCCCAAAACGCCCCCTGTAATAAAATCAATCTAGTACAAATGATCATAATGATATCATTTGAAAATAACATGAAATAACTAATGTACTCATTTCTAACAGTACCAAAGTTAATGTTTGCCCGGTTCTATCAAAGAAGCAAAGGAAAAACGAATGAAATGGAACTACGGTAAAAACGTTTAACACTACGAAACACCTCGATTATAAGAGATCGCACGTTTTTTTTCTATTTAAACACAAGGGTATTCAATGAACATCTAAATGTTAGTTTAGACAGGAAAATATGCCATTGTAAAAGTAATGTCAATATTTATCATTAAGTAAAGATAATACTTTTCAAGTTACATAGACTTTTGATTTGTTGTATTGTTGTGTATTGTACTTGTTATATATTTATATGTTGAATGAGTTCCATAATGTTCAAACATCTAGGTAACGATTGATAAAACTATACTGCAAATACACCCATAATTGATATGGTGCATTTCTGTTTGTTTTCATGATATTTTACTCGTAATCAGTAGTATGTTATTTATAAGACGGCGACAAGATCTTTGGGAGATGGTTCAACTAAAGGAGGCAGAGCAGCGAATTTCACCAGAAGCCAAATACATCTCACCTTTTCGTTGATACGTGGCACCAAAATGGCCAGAAGGAAAATCATTGCAAATGGCGGTGCCAAGTAGTTTGTGATTTCCTGTATGTAGACAAACAGTTGTCCCCCTTGTGTTTCCTTGACAACAGGCACCCAGGCAACCGCGAGCCCGGTCATGACGACGATGAATATTCTGAAACAAAAATATGTGACTGAAAATGCTGCTCACGTCACTGCTCACGATCTACTTGTTTGTAGATTGTAAATTGGGGTATGGAGGGAGACGGATCAAGGGCAAATATATACCCTCATACATAATTCGTCTTTTTAATGAAAACATCAGATGAACAATGATGGGACAACCTTTTCGTTTGGCACCAGCCGTAGCACTAAATTCCTATGGAAAAAAGCTGTTCAACAGGACATACAAAGATGGACAACCAAGGCTTCTCAGTGTTATAGAGCAGATGTTTTCCAGATGCACAACCCACAACAAATATCTCAGTGCTGATTCTTCCATGTCTGAAACATTTTACAGTCGATTTCCTGGTGAGAAACTTTGAGTTAGCTAAGTCATTGTGGCACAATTTACATTTTAACAGTTCCTGAATTAAATAATCTTTTTTTTTTTACAAATTTCAATATAGTCAACAGCCAATTACAAATACAGCAGTTTCGATATTTTTGTCCGTCAGTCAGTCCATCAGTAATCCTAACTTTCTGTACACGTCTTACCTGCCCACGATCATTTGCTCTCTGACAGACGCATACTTGCGCAGTCGTTTCCAAACGTCGATGGTGAACAATGTACTGGCGCTGTTGAAGATGGAGTCCAGATCACTCATCAGCGCTGCTATAATCACAGCCATCATCAAGCCTCGTAATCCTGAAGATGGGCAACATTATGTGACAAATACCACCAACTGCATTGTGTGACAAAATACATTGTCACCTGCAAGGACATTTTAGTGCGACAAAACATCGGAGACTATAAAAAAAACAGCCGTTGACCGATTTAGGCTATTAAAACGATTCTGGTATTTAAATTTAGGCACCGTCTATCGGCGTTTCGTTGAAAAGCAATTCGCATTATTTGAACAATCCACAGGTTGTTTACGGCGACAAACGAGTGAACATATTACAAACGAATAGGTGTGTTATATCACATGAAGAGAAGATAATTGGATCCCAAACCAGACAGAGATTCGTTTTCGGTCCGAATAAACTGAAATGATATTAGAAATTTCCTTTCTTAATCAAAACCTATATTTGTCATTCATAAGGGTTTGATTGAACAGCTTTTTATTTTAGACAAGATGCATCAAACAAAGTACATGTGTCTCATCTAATATTGATGCGCACGGATACGTTCGCCTGCTGACCATTTCTTTGCAAAACGTCAAATACATTTAGCTGCAATAACTCTTTCATTATGTAGTTTGTTTTCATGCATTGCAAACCGCGATCTTAATTCCCCATGCGAATGAAAATTTTGACATATTACACAGAGTCCGTGCCAATTACTAGAGAAACCAGTGCGAGGTCGGAAAGACCCTGCATGATAAAACAACTCAGTTTTCATAAATTGCAAGGTTAGGTAACACACCTTTGAGTATGCACATATTTCTTCACTACAGGCAGACTCTAATCAAATTGCCAGAGTAATCATGTAAGCTAAACTCCAGAGAATCAATCGGATGATGAAGTATGGACACAGTATTGTAAATATTATACACATCATAAACCAATAGTTTTTGACAATAAACCCAAGACGAAAGATGGCAAAAATGGAAAAATGTCCATGTAATGTAGTATCATTGCTATAGTTGAGAAGACTACACTTGGACAATATGACCTTTTGACAAATGGACACCGTTATTACATGCTTCAGAAAATTTTGACACCCAATATAACGCCCAAAGCAAACTAATGGCTTCACTGCATCTAGACGAAATGCAACACAGTATATCAATCTTAAAATAATCCGTAAAGAAGTAATTCTAATGTGCTGTCTGAGATGTGGTTAACGTAAAACATTTGGATAGAGGAGGGGGCAACTGGAAGACTAATAACATTGAAATAGCAGGTGTGGATATGGGCACAGAACTGTTACTTGTACCCATGTTGGGGCTTCCGTGGCAACCGTGGTTAGCGTAACAGCGCAGAGCAATGACACAGGAGACTCTCACCAGTGAAGGCGCCATGAGTTCAATTCCACCTCATGCTGGCTACGTCAGAAGGTCTGTCAGCAACTTGCAAATGGTCGAGGGTTTGCCACGGGCTCTGTCCAGTTTCCTCCCATCATAATGCTGGCCTCCATCCTACATGTGAAATATTCTTGAGTACAGCGTGAAACACCAATCAAATCAAGAAATAAGTAAATATACCCATGTTAGCTGATGTATTTTTACCCTACACCAATGAGGTAGCCCTCTGAAGCACCACACACACATTTGTCAAAACTTAGTTAGGTTAACTTAAGGAAAACATTGCAAACGTTTCTTTATGTTATTTATGACCATAAAATGAATGTTGATTCATACATGGCTGCTGATGTTAACGCGAGGTTAACTGATCCGCCATATTATACTTGAATTATATACCTCTCTTCGGATCAAACCAAACATGACAAGAGACAAATACTTCATAGCTGTTGTAAATGTTTATACTGAATTAATATCTACGCAACCATTGTTTGAATTATGTTGATTATTTTCTAATTCTTCCTCGAAGTTAAATCCAAAATCAATTTGCAGATTCCGATGGACGCTGATGCAGGCTGAGCGCTTTACACATGGAATGTATGGTCCGATAGAAATTATGGTTTGGGAATTTCTAGGTGAAAAATAACCCACATGTGACAAACAATACCCTAAAAGAACCGGTTTAGAGATAAGAATACGAGCTTATTAAAATACCTTATCCCTCACGGTACGGGATTACCTCGGCTCTACCCACCTTCTTCAGTAGGCCTCTGTCTCCCATGACAAACACTTCCTTACAATAGGCGGTGTAGAGAAACAGCGAATCACAAATCCCTAAACCCTAAGTAGCAGTAAAGCCTATTACTAACTCGATGCCAATATCCGCATAGGCTCTATGCATACTGATGCAGACTAACTATAACAGATTGTTTAAACACCTATGGCCTACGCCAATGAGTCAATGTTATCCTGTCATCAAATGTGGACGCCATTTGAGTTTCAAACACACAAAACCGGACACAAAATATGATTATTTTATTTACTATTTTCAAATTACTTCAACGGAAGTGAGCTAATAAATGTATTCTAATCACATGCGAAGATTTTTACAGTATCTTTGTTTTAACCAGGTATGCATTAGACACAGGTGATTTAGGGGAAGCCTAGAAACCGGTAGAAGAAACGTGTAAAAATAGTCGGAATGACTTAAATGGGTAAATCTTAAATGGAAAATGTGAGACCACCATTGTCATGTGACAAATAGTAGGCCATATCAAAAGTTGTCTTCAACTGCAGTTGTACAACGTTTCAGGAATATAAAATTGGAAGACATTGTTTTTGTTTGTCTCCTATAAAGGTATAATTAACTGGCCAGTCAACACTTATCACGTGTTTGAAGGCAATCACGTGATTGGAATGTCCGCCCTACTCACCTTGAACAAACCAGCCTGACACACGAAACGCCATTGCTCTGACGTCATCTGGCCACTTCACTGTACTGATCACAAATAAATGGCTGATCATGTGCTAGCAATGTGATGTAGAAATGTGATGTAGAAGTGTGATGTAGAAATGTAATGTAGCAATGTGATGTAGCAATGTGATCTAGCAATGTGATCTAGCAATATGATGTAGAAGTGTGATGTAGCATTGTTGTATAACAGTGTGATGTAGTAATGTGATGTAACAGTGTTGTATAATAGTGTGATGTAGCAATGTGATGTATAATAGTGTGATGTGCCAATGTGATGTAGCAATATGATGTAGAAGTGTGATGTAGCATTGTGGTATAATAATGTGATGCAGCAATGTGATGTGGAAGTGTGATGTAACATTGTTGTATAATAGTGTGATGTGACAAGGTGATATAGCCGCGCTATACGGCAGTATCACGTAATAATATTATGTAGCAGTGTAATATAGCAATAACTGACCTCAGACAGTGATAATGAAAGAGAAGAGTTTGAAGATAATGTTTGAGAAATGAGAGAACCCGATGTTAAGGAAGAACTTACCCACAGGCATGAGGCCGAGCACTAACTTCGGGTAGGCGATGTTCGTACAGCCGGCTCGACTCTGGCAGTATTTCCAGCACTCCTCAGGGTCCACACAGCCTACTTCATCTGCAAAAAAGAAGATTGCTTAGTTCATTAGCTGATCAGTTAATTCACTTAAATTAAATTGGATTGGACACAGTGATTTATTGATCTCTTGGTTGAATGTTTGATTCATTGGTTGAATTCCGATATGTAAATATTCATAACCAACGGAACCCACCAAAGGACAACTGGTCATCTTACAAAGGCAGATCTAATCACAAGAGGCTCTATTTGGATTTGAGTGTTCAGAGCATCAAGGAAGATATGTAATTTGCAAGTGAGATTGGTACATGTAGATGCATCATTTTCAGCATAAAAAGGTAGATACATTTTGAATAGTTAAATGACTGCCTCTCATCCCGCATACATGTAGTATGGAACCAATATTTGCTATATACTTATACAGTACGAAAACAAAGAGTTATAAAGTATTTTTTATCGCTGTATAACGCCGTACTCAACGATTTTTGGAAATCGCAGTACAATGAGCAATTCACCGCCCGCGGGTATAATCAGATATGAGCAGAAGACGTGGATAGCTTGAGTGGCACTCCTGTCCCAAGAGTAACTGGGTATAAATAGCAAAATGATATGAAGGAATTCCATCCCATGGAACAGGGCCAACACCATGGTTCAAAGGATTTACGACGAATAACAATCGTTAAGTATGTAACTGAAGAGTCCTCAAAAAACAAAATCCTCGTTATTTTTCGTACAAATTTTGCTTGTGTGATGTTATAATATTCCCCACATGACAATGAATCAGGCAATGGCGTCCTTTTGAAAGTTTGAAAGTACAAGATCATTTGTAACTACACGATGGATGACATCGTCTGTTCGTTCATGACGTCACACCAGGCAAAAGTGGGCAGAAAAGTTTTGTCCCCGTTCCAGTCGCGGATTTAATACACTGTTGTACATTTTTTTACAACTTAGGAAATCGACTCAGATTCCCTGGGTCCTTATCATATCACCCTGCTTTTAAGACACAGAGGTTTGTGACACTTTTGTTGCTCTTCAAGTATCACTTCAATTTGTATACTCACAGTGTATCTCGCAGAGATCAACTAGTTTTAACGAGGTGTCGTATTGAGCATTCTCGTCTAACTCACAATTTTATTCTTGATGGGGGCTCTGCCTCAGAATGTGTTGGATTTGGTGTTCAATACGGCATCAAACATATTCTGGTTGACTGTGTAGACTTTGCCAATGTTCGGCAAAGATTCTACACAATCAACTCTATATATGATTTGTTTGACAGCATCGCAGTTATATAATGTAGTTTTCTAGATACACTATTTTTAAAATATGCTGGTTTTCGAGTTTTAACTGTTTTAATTTTCTTATCTGATTTTAAACATGTCCGAACATTTTTGTTTCCTTTTTGATGTTCTCACCACCATATCGAAAATTTAAACCGCCTTGCTGAAACCTTGTTCTCGCCACAATATGGCTGAAATATTGCCGATGTGGCGTTAAGCCATAATCATTCATACATTCTTTAAGTATCAGGAGAAAAGGGGCAATTTAGCCAAAGTGAAAATTCATAGATTTATATCATGATTTTACAGGCTGGGAACTTCTTTGTGAACCATACATCTATATGTGTTTTGAGTATAACCACAGTTTCACATAATCGCTATGTGTGGGTAAGATTCTTGTGGTGCACTCGCTCTGATACACGAGGTCTAATTAAAGGGGCAATTAAGCCAAAGTGAAAATCCATAGATTTATATCATGATTTTACAGGCTGGGAACTTCTTTGTGAACCATACATCTATATGTGTTTTGACTATATCATGATTTTACAGGCTGGGAACTTCTTTGTGAACCATACATCTATATGTGTTTTGACTATATCATGATTTTACAGGCTGGGAACTTCTTTGTGAACCATACATCTATATGTGTTTTGAGTATAACCACAGCTTCACATAATCGCTATGTGTGGGTAAGATTCTTGTGGTGCACTCGCTCTGATACACGAGGTCTAATTCCCAGCATCAGCTACGGACTCCTCGAGACTGATATCGGTATCTTAATGATAATAAGCGATCACCTGCGCTCGTATGGCTGTTCATGTCATCTTATATGAAGTAGCTGACACAGTAGCATTCGTAATACATTCTTCTGTACGGCTTTAAAAACAATCATCAGTAGCATGCGCAATACATTCTTCTGTACAGCCTTTAAAACAATCAACAGTAGGATTCGTAATACATTCTTCTGTACGTCTTTAAAAGCAATCATCAGTAGCATGCGGAATACATTCTTCTGTACAGCCTTTAAAACAATCAAGAGTAGTATTCGAAATACATTCTTCTGTACAGCCTTTAAAACAATCCACAGTAACATGCGTAATACATTCTTCTGTACAGCCTTAAAAACAATCCACAGTAACATGCGTAATACATTCTTCTGTACAGCCTTAAAAACAATCCACAGTAACATGCGTAATACATTCTTCTGTACAGCCTTAAAAACAATCCACAGTAACATGCGTAATACATTCTTCTGTACAGCCTTAAAAACAATCCACAGTAACATGCGTAATACATTCTTCTGTACATCCTTAAAAACAATCCACAGTAACATGCGTAATACATTCTTCTGTACAGCCTTAAAAACAATCCACAGTAACATGCGTAATACATTCTTCTGTACAGCCTTAAAAACAATCCACAGTAACATGAGTAATGCATTCTTCTGTACAGCCTTTAAAACCTTTCTTCAGTTTGGCACTGTAAGCCAATCAACAACTCGTCGAAACAACGCTATTGGAAAAAGATGTATTTCGCTCTAATTCTTTCTGTCTACTTTCTGTCTACCATATCTGATATTCATCTAGCAGTCGTGAACCGCAACATGGACAATCTTGATCGAGCAAAGAGGCACGATACAAACCTGCAGCACGACAAAAGCAACAGCCAAACGATCGATATAATCTGTTTTGCATGTGTAGATATGTCTTCCTTAAGAAGCTTAGCTATGTGGGCTTTAAAGAAAGATGGACCTAAGACAGGGGATTGTAAGGTTTCCTTCGTTAACAACATGTACGAGCACTGATCATTTGTCCATTAGATAGAACAGCTTTGCTGATAAAGATAGTCTGATAATCAGAGTAATACTAGCAAAGGATAACGCTGTGTTTTGTTTCTAGGTTTTTCTGCGTTTACAAGAACGTACATGTATGTATTACCACGAGCTTGTAAACAATCCAACTATTAACTATCCCTAGTATGGCTGAGTGAAAAAGAAAACACCACGATGAAGTAAATTCATTGAGCAGCAACGCAAGAAACAACTTATTTTCTTAAATACACAATTCACCATGCGGAGAATCATGCGCAAACTTTAACAGATTTAGTTAAAGATTGTAAGCAGATAGAATCATTAACGCCAATATTTTCTACGTGTTAATTTAGGTCCTGCCACAGGAACAGATTTCTGATGAGTGGGATAAATGTTTCTGTTTCAGTTAACATACATTTATGATATATACAGGTTCAGTTCACACTTCACATCGTGTTACAATATATAATATTACATTCTGATGCTTATCAGAGCAATTGTGGATCATGCCAACAAACTGATTCTGTTGACGACAGCAATGTTGGTATATGTATATATAGCATTTTAACTTGAATCCCACGCTCTTTTTAAGCTACCATTAGTTTCCTGCTCCAATCTAATCTAGCGTGATTAAATGACACACTACTTCACAATGAATCATGTAGCTCCCGTTTGGATCACGTGACAGAGTGAAGTTCATTCCAAAGTCGTATCCTCGATTTGGCGGCGACTCGTCCAGTCGTATCACATACTGTCTGAATCATTCGCTCGAGCAGGCAGTCATTCGACCAACAATTGTGTTCGTTTCGTGTATCGATAAAGTCTTTTGAAGTCATAACAGCTAAACATAAAAGCACTATATTCTTGTGTATATTAGAAGCACCCCTAGCCCAATGCACTTTGCACAGTACCTTGTGTCCATGGTAAAAAAAAAAAAAGGTCGAGAAATGTCATTTAATATCAGAATTGATCGCTTTTGATTTTTTCTGAACTAAATTGCTAACTATCAAAGGATGTCGACACTGGCTAAAGTAAGTTATTATTATAGATCAGTCACTGTTACATCTATATATATATATATATATATATATATATATATATATATATATATATATATATATATATATATATATATATATATATGTAGCTCCCCTTTGGATCACGTGACAGAGTGAAGTTCATTCCAAAGGCGTATCCTCCATTTGGCGGCGACTCGTCCAGTCGTATCACATACTGTCTGAATCATTCGCTCGAGCAGGCAGTCATTCGACCAACAATTGTGTTCGTTTCGTGTATCGATAAAGTCTTTTGAAGTCATAACAGCTAAACATAAAAGCACTATATTCTTGTGTATATTAGAAGCACCCCTAGCCCAATGCACTTTGCACAGTACCTTGTGTCCATGGTAAAAAAAAAAAAAGGTCGAGAAATGTCATTTAATATCAGAATTGATCGCTTTTGATTTTTTCTGAACTAAATTGCTAACTATCAAAGGATGTCGACACTGGCTAAAGTAAGTTATTATTATAGATCAGTCACTGTTACATCTATATATATATATTATATATATATATATATATATATATATATATATATATATATATATATATATATATGTAGCTCCCCTTTGGATCACGTGACAGAGTGAAGTTCATTCCAAAGGCGTATCCTCCATTGGCGGCGACTCGTCCAGTCGTATCACATACTGTCTGAATCATTCGCTCGAGCAGGCAGTCATTCGACCAACAATTGTGTTCGTTTCGTGTATCGATAAAGGTCTTTTGAAGTCATAACAGCTAAACATAAAAGCACTATATTCTTGTGTATATTAGAAGCACCCCTAGCCCAATGCACTTTGCACAGTACCTTGTGTCCATGGTAAAAAAAAAAAAGGTCGAGAAATGTCATTTAATATCAGAATTGATCGCTTTTGATTTTTTCTGAACTAAATTGCTAACTATCAAAGGATGTCGACAACTGGCTAAAGTAAGTTATTATTATAGATCAGTCACTGTTACATCTATATATATATATATATATATATATATATATATATATATATATATATATATATATATAATATATATATATGTAGCTCCCCTTTGGATCACGTGACAGAGTGAAGTTCATTCCAAAGGCGTATCCTCCATTTGGCGGCGACCTCGTCCAGTCGTATCACATACTATCTGAATCATTCGCTCGAGCAGGCAGTCATTCGACCAAAAATTGTGTTCATTTCGTGTATCGATAAAGTCTTTTGAAGTCATAACAGCTAAACATAAAAGCACTATATTCTTGTGTATATTAGAAGCACCCCTAGCCCAATGAACTTTGCACAGTGCCTTGTATCCATGCCTTAAATGTCATTTAATATCAGAATTGATCACTTCTGATTTTGGCTGAACTAAATTGCTAACGATCAAAGGATATATATACTAGGCACAGCATGACACGGGCCTCACGTTTGACACCAGTTTTACCTATTACTAGTTACGTATGATAGGCGGAGAATCGACCCCAGAGAGGTACGATAAGAAAGGGTAAATTTCAAAATCCCAGTACAATTCTGTAAATTTCCAAATAAGAAGTATAAATCTTGTTCGAAGCACCCATGAAAGTTATTTGGCCTTACAAGAAATGGTTACTTAGCAACAACCCGCCAAAAATGCACTTTCGATCCAAAACGCCAATTTTTCGTTCAAAAGAGGCATTGTGTTTTTAATTTACGGTATCAAAATCAACGTTAACCAGAGAATATCTTTACTGAAACTTTCATATGTGTATTTCTACGTGCTCTCAAAGTTTCCATTTGGCTAACGTTTGTCAACTTTATAATGTGATTAGTTTTGTCATGTTTTGGCAAGTTTAAAATCTGCCATACTTTTTCGGGCATCTTCCACAGTACAGTGGACTAGCGAAGTTCCTGTTGAACTTCTTGCACCGCCAAGAATAGTTGAATCTTTGAGGATCTGTTTTTTTTCTTTCTTTCTTTTTTTGTGGAAACATACTTTTGTGTGAGTAGTTAATAAGGTCGTCTTGCATTAAATAAGTGTTATTATGAATTAGAATGGATAAGCTATGGTATTACGTAACATTGGGCTACTATGGCGACATCAGACGTGAATCTTGGTTGAGAGCAAATGTGGTCCTCTAACTATCGCTAACATTAACATGTTATACGTAGCGGAAGTGTAAGGCTGAAAGATACATTTGTTATATATGTATTTAATTGAATGGTGCATAACTGTGTGCTCAGGACCTTTTTCAGAAAGTTAAATTCTTGGCGCAGTGATTGTGACAGTTCTACAGTGTCTGATGGAAAAGAAAAGATATTGCAGTGTGACTGGAGCCGGCTACATTTTTTCTATTTCATGACCATCGCTTCAGTGCATGTTTGGAACTTCACAAGTCACATGCTTGCCATATAACAGGAAAAGAAGAGCAAAACAAAACTGAAGAAAGAAGAAGCCTTACGAGTGTATCAGTAGCTGTCACTCACAGCTATAGTCATTTTCACCTCTTGCGGTGCAAAATTTCTCGCTCTGGGACCGATTCCCCGCCTACCGTACCAGATCCTTTCCTAGAACGTTTAGAGCGTACGAAGTATGGGTCAGAACATATATTGTCTTTGTTATGGTGTAAATTCCAGCAAGACTGTATTTTTGCTTGGTTAATATGTTGTTGAATGTTCGACTGATCGATTGCTTCACTGATCGATTGACGGACTGATCTATTGGTTCATCGATGTATCAATGGGTAACTTACTTGGGTAGAGGATTCGGCTGACCATTCCCGGCATTACCATCATGAAGAGGGGCAGTACCTTAATGGCCCCGGCCAGAAGGGCAGCTCCCTGGGCGTGTGACAGGCTTTTAGCTGCTAGAGCACGTTGTACTATCACCTACCAATGGAAAATCGAAGCTGTCAGAGATTTAATAAAGGGTGGTATCATATACTATGGTAGAGCGGAAGGCATGTAAGCCTACAGTTAAACTGAATCTCCTAAACATGACAAACAGACCAGTCATGGTACCTTTGTGCGACTTTAGGTATAAGTACTCTTCAATTTTTATTATTTTATCATTTAAATTTCCACACCTCATTGACGAAATCATCTTATATTTGAGAGAAAGGAAAACCTTTTGAAAGGGTATAACATAAACATATATATGATGAAGACCGCTGCATGAGGTATCGGGTTCAAATCCCTGTCTGGCTGGTTTATGGTACACTGTATTTCACGAAGTACTATGTTGTTGTTTTTTTCCCTTCCTGCACCCACACCTGACCTTCTGCCCAGAAATGAAATATTCTTAAGTACAGCGTTAAACAGCAATCAAATAAAATAAATAAAGATACGACTAAACCAAATAAAAAATAGATAGGTACTGAATACAAGAGTTCGCATGCTAGCCTGTACCTCTCGTCACCCACCTGGTCAGTACACCAGTACCAGATTGACCCCGGGGTTTGCCCTAAGAGAAACCCAAGCCAAGGCATGTAGTCATCATCAACATCCCGGAGCATCTTAAAGGCCTGTGGGTCGGTCTGGTGACATGTAGTGTTAGGAATTATAATGTTCGTCTCAGCCACGGGGTATTTCTCATACAGACCCTGTAGACCTCCGACCTCAGCAAAACCTGTAACAGAGAGCATTCGTTTTATATTATTTCTCTTTGGATAACGGTTTTGACTCCACTTGGCATGAAACCATTGACACTAGGATGGTTGAGTGATTGACAGACGAAACCTACATGTATTACGTCACAAGACGATTCAGTTGCAGCATTGAACCCATCGTGCTACATCAGATTATCCAATTAAATGGTTCATTGTGTCACTGTCGATGAGAAACTGATTTTCGAACCACCAATGTTGCCCGATTAATTCCAGAGAAACCACAGCGCTTCGTGGCTGCTACATTTATTTATTTATCTGATTGGTGTTTCACGCCGTCCTCAAGAATAGTTCTCTTACGCAATGGCGCCCAGCATTGTGGTGAGAGGAAAAGGGGCAGAGTTGACCGCTACAAGGTAAAGCTGTCGGTTGACTGACTCACCCAACAGTTTACGATGATAACTTTGCCATATTGTGTTCAGTTAATGGGAGAAATGCCAGAGAAAGGGGAGATTTGACAGCGGACCTATGAAGGCATTTTATTTATTTATTTATTTATTTATTTATTTAATTATTTATTGATGTTTTTACGCCGCATTCAATGATATTTCACTTATACCACGGCGGCCAGCATTATGGTGGGAGGAAACCGGGCAGAGCCCGGGAGAAACCCACGACCATCCGCAGGGTTCTGCAGAATTTTCCCACTTACGGCCGGCGAGGAAGTCGGCATCAAGGCATTTGTGGTAATTGACTAATTGCATTAAGTATTTTACGTCATTTGTGCTCAATGATATTATTAATTTATTTATTTATTTATTTGTTTACTTATTTACTTATTTATTTAATATTGGCAACCGTAGTATGGGTGAATTATTATTGAGTATCAAATAAATAAGGCCTGTGACAAAAGTTGACAATCGTACAAGGACGTATTATTTATTAGAGTACTTCGTCCAATCCATTATTCATTCCTTCATTTTTGTTGCTTGATGGTCGATTCTTTATGCATTATTTAATGTTTCCGTTCAATGTTTGAAATATTTAACTGAAATAACACCAGCACTTAACTGCACTACACGCACAGTATAAGGGATGTCCACAGTATAAGGGATGTCCACAGTATAAGGGATGTCCACAGTATAAGGGATTCATGATTTGTAGAATGCGTTTTAAAAAAAATATTCCACGTAATGGAAATACGCTAAGGTGAGTTCTAGCATGGCAGAGTTTAATTAGTAAGGATCGACTGTTAACAACCTGTACGCTGCGGTGATCACATATTGGTGAAAAACGATAGTACGTTGAAGATGGCACCATGCATCGTATTCAGAGCCCAGGTGGATTACTAATGGCAGTGTGAATACTTGACGACCAGTCCGGTTTGAAATCTAATGTTTCTGGTCATCTCGAATCCAGATTTGGATTATGTAGAGCATTAATAGCAAACCACTCTTGGATTTCGCCCTTGGCTTCTTGCAGTCCATTAAGCTGTACTTTTAGAAAATTCCAAGCAATGACTGTCATAAGCGATCGTACGGAACAAGGTTCCTATCCGCTGGCGGAAGTATGACAGTTCTCAAAAGAGACACCTAGCGGCTAGTTACAACTTAGGCAGCCATGTCTGGCATTTCACCACCGCCCACAAAAGACAACTAGAACAATAACTGTGACCGTTGCGAAGGTCTTTCCACATCCTGGAGGACGTCAAGCCGTGGGCAAGGTAGAACTTTAGCCGCCACTCTGGCATCTTAGGTTTAAATTATCGGTGTCATAAAGTGGAGTGAACGTACAGGGCCAGTCTTAATTTGTTGCTTTTAAAATTGATTGTAGGTAGTGGCATTGTGCCTAAACACCCACGGTTCTCAGCTTATCTCCGAACAATGGTTTAATCGTAAATAATAACAAACAGCAATTGTTCAATGTAGTCCATATTAATATGAATGTGACATCTATATTTGACATGTTTGATTACAAAACGTGACATATCCTGCAGATTTCAACTCAATAACGCAGTAATAATGCCGCACCTTCTCTAAACATTTGCAGACGAGAGGCCTTAGTATCGACCTGCATGAATGCCGGGTATAAAACAGGCCAGTCACTAAATAAGTCATTACATTTATACTAAGAATATATTGTTAACAGCAAAGTAGAAAAGTATATGCGTGGATTGTAGTATAGAGCCATATATAAATGATAGATGCTTTAGCACAACCTTAAACACGATATATTAAAATAAATTAATGACACACACATTTAAATTTGCTTTTTCAGGGACAACAAAATCAGAAATAAAAACACGTATTTCCTTTTTGAGAAGTTCACGCCAGCAGTAAATGGTTGCTTTAAACTGTAAATACAATAATGTGCAAAACAACGTGTAAGATAATGTTTTAAATTCCACGTCAATACAAACCGATAATTTATTGCGACAATAAATATTTTTTATTACTGAAGCAAATTATCCAGTGCTAGGTTTCGAAACTATATGTTCCAAATTCAGCGATAAATTCATTAAAATCTAATGCTAGGTTTTTTAAGTTAGCTGGCAATAAATGACATCTATTATTAATTTTCGGCAATAGCAAAAATCAACCCTATTCAAAAGGTTTATTTGACAAGAAGGTGGCATCACAAGTAAACCTACATCATTACATTACATCGAAAATAAAACGAAATAAAACAGGTCATCTACAGCAACTGCAATGACGTTTCCATCTCACTATTCTCATCCACAATGCCTTAATTATTACGTTATCGTTCAAAAATACCACCCAGTTCAAAGCAAGGATACAAAAAGTGTCCACATTTTTTCTACTGTCGCTAGGCAATCTTTCTCAAGACCAAACGTGCTAAATATATATGTAATCTATATTTATGCAGGTCACTATCTATACAAGCAGACGGATGATAGAAGGATGGTTCACAACAGGACGTTGTCTTCTACTTTCCCAAGTCCACCATTATGTATTTTAATTAGGTCATTTTGTGCCTTAGATATTTCTTTAGACTTGTAAGTTGAGTGAGCGGACTCGCTAGCAGGTCGAGCATGAAACCTGCTTCTTTAAGATAAGCATATGTAGTAAGCTGTCGTGGGATTTGACGCAGAAAACTGCACAGAAGCTTTCATCTGTATATCTAATGGAAGCATAATATCTTGATGTAAAAAAAAACTCCAATCAGTCTTTATGGCAGAAACTGTGTCACGCGTGTGTATGGTTGAAATGAGTTCTGTGCATGGACATCCGAAAATAAAAGGCTTGGGAAAGGGGCAATCTGGGAAACAGCAGGTGCTTAATTCTAAATTCACGCTAGGATTTATTTTTACACGTGTGCTTTATATGGCGTCTACGCCACAAAACCCAGGTGTCAATAAATAACGTACGTAGAGTAAAGCTCTTTGTCTAATGCTCAAGATGTGGTATAATATTTATAAAGGTGGTAGACGTCATTATGTTGCTCCCGAAACTTGAAACGTAAACGCTTCCCAAAACTCACCTTTTCTGAAACATACGCCATCTCCGTCATATGGTATATTCCTAAACACTCACCAAGGGAGACATATACACTAGGATAAGGATTACAGACTCATCGGTAAGAACCATTCGTCAAATACAGTATGCAGTTCCACACCTTAGTAAACTACTATCCCAGGGCCGTATACTGAGTTTTGCTTAAATGATCAGACTGAGTTTATAACATGTTCATCAGTGGTCTGTTTCTCGACCTTTTAAATATAGACAATGACTGACTAGCATGCTCATAGTTGGCCCATTTCATGACTCTTTGAATGACCAGAGTAACTGAATAGCATGTTCATCGATGGTTCATTTCCCGATCATTTAAAAAAACTGTCTGTGTAGCATGTTCATCGATGGTTCATTTGATGACTCTTTGAATGACCAGGGTAACTGATTAGCATGTTCATCGATGGTTTATTTTCCGATCATTTCAATAAACAAACTGTCTGAGTAGCATGTTCATCTATGGTTCATTTCCTCATCATTTCAATAAACAAACTGTCTGAGCAGCATGTTCATCGATGATTCATTTCCCGATCATTTCAATAAACAAACTGTCTTAGTAGCATGTTCATCGATGGTTCATTTCCCGATCATTTCAATAAACAAACTGTCTGAGTAGCATGTTCATTGATGGTTCATTTGATGAACTCTTTGAATGACCAGGGTAACTGATTAGCATGTTCATCGATGGTTCATTTTCCGATCATTTCAATAAACAAACTGTCTGAATAGCATGTTCATCGATGGTTCATTTCCCGATTATTTTAATAAACAAACTGTCTGAGTAGCACGTTCATCGATGGTTCATTTGATGGACTCTTTGAATGACCATAGTAACTGAATAGAATGTTCATCGATGGTTTATTTCCCGATTATTTCAATAAACAAACTGTCTGACTACCATGTTCATCGATGGTTCATTTCTCGGCCATTTCAATAAACAAACTGTCTGAGTAGTATGTTCATCCATGGTTCATTTCTCGATCATTTCAATAAACAAACTTTCTCAGTAGCATCTTCCCCTTTGGTATAGTCCTCGATCATTTGAATGTACAAAATGATTGACTAGCATTGCCTCAGTTGGCCCATTTCTCGATCATTTGAATAAACAAACTGTCTGAGTAGCACGTTCATCGATGGTTCATTACCCGATTATTTCAATAAACAAACTGTCTGACTACCATGTTCATCGATGGTTCATTTCTCGACCATTTCAATAAACAAACTGTTTGAGTAGCATGTTCGTCGATGGTTCATTTCTCGATCATTTCAATAAACAAACTTTCTCAGTAGCATCTTCCCCTTTGGTTTAGTCCTCGATCATTTGAATGTACAAAATGATTGACTAGCATTGCCTCAGTTGGCCCATTTCATGATCATTTGAATTAATGAGCATTCATTCTGTAACAGATTTCTTATGAAGATTAACAAACGTTTCAATGTAACAAGATCCGTTTATTCAGACTGTCTTATACAAAAGTTTTTCATGCTCTACATTGTAAACAAGTTCTTGAAGGAAAACCAGGGGCGGTAGATCCAGAGTCAATTCTGTGTCGGGTCACACCCAAGACCTTAAAAAGAGGTAGTTGTAACTTCCTCGCTTGGCGTTCTGCGTTAAAGGGGATAGTGCAACGACTGGTCGACCCGTATCAGTATGACTCGGACGGAGCAGCTTACTTGACTTCGGAAAGTCGTCTCAGTGAAGCAGCACTTCAACATCATTTTAGGTCTTCAGATGTTGATTTTAACTAAAGGTTCCACAATCGATCTGTCCTCTGGACGTCCACCCTGTGAGATGTGAAATTCTCCGAGACAATCAGTTGCCATACTTACAGAAACCCATGAGCACAAGCGCGCCACCCACCATTAGGAAAGCCTGCAGGGTGTCAGTATAAATGACAGCAGTCAGCCCACCTAGGAAGTAACCAAAACCTACATGAGTACCCAAAACGACAGTGGCATTTAGTAGGTAATCAATTATTTAATATGAAGATTCTTCTTCCCGTCTGTCAGTAGATATTAGCTTGTTTGTGCCTCGCTCATACTAAGGGCATGTACTACAGATCATATTCATGAATGAATCATGGGTATTCGAATGTCATTTTACACGTACAATTATAAAACTTGTTAAGAACAGTAGACAGTTAAAACTTCAACATTCTAATAAAGAGTGAAAAGATCCCACAATTTTTGAAGCAAAACTCACAAACACGAGGGCTTAAAGCGCGACTCAATTCAACTCGACTGTTGTGTGGCGTCCTAAGCGCGCGTGTATGCGAAATAACGACGCGACTCAACTCAACCCGACTCCGATAGTTGTGGAGCGTCCTATGCGAAATATTTATTTATTTATTTATTTATTTCATTGATGTTTTACTTATACGACGGCGGTCAGCATTGTGGTGGGAGGAAACCTGGCAGAGCTCGGGGGAAACCCACGACCATCCGCAGGTTGCTGATAGACCTTCCCACGTATGGCCCTATGCGAAATAACGACGCGACTCGACTCAACTCGACTCCGACTTTTGCTGAGCGTCCTTTGCGAAATAACGACGCGACTCAACTGGAGTTGTACTTCAGTCATTACATATATGCCGGCGAATGTTCAAGTTACTCGGCTATCAGCGACGAGGACCAACTCCGTACGACCAGTGGAGTTGAGCTGAGTCGCGTTTTTAAACACTCGCATATGCCGACATACTTACCAGTAATTGTCAGTATAGCAGTGACCAGGATGAGCAGGAGAATACACAAGTAGAGGTCCCACTTCAAGGACTGTTGTATGAACAGAGCTCCAGTGTACAGATTCACCTGAAGGTCAAAATCAATCAGCACATAAGATGTCAAGGACGAAGTCTGCTTAATCTTCTACCAAGTATGACCCAAACGTGTTGCATGATTTATTTATAAATTTCAAATTTCTTATTTGCAAAAGGAAAAAATTGGAAAATCCTAATTTAGGGTCTGAAAAATGCAACAATTAAAACACAATATTTGATTGAGAATATATACATAAAGATGCAATGGACACGCTTGATGTTCGTACTTTTTGCAAAAGTCAGTATGAGGAAATGAAACGCTTTGAAGAGGCAACCAAGTGACTTGGATGTATAGATTGCTTCAGAGCAACTAGAACTCAGCTTTAGAAGATGTATATGTTGTTAGTCACCGCCATTTTACCAGAATGCACCGCGACGAGCTTGTCTATAAATAGAAACGTCGGACTGGCTGTTTTTGTGATTGTATACACCAGTGTGACTCTGGATTAAGTAGATTGGGAATCACACAGTGAAAGCGTGATATACTCCCCTCTAGTCATATGTACTTTGATGAAACTAATGTAATCACCTAAACTAGAACGCTTGCGTGCTTGAACCTAGTGAAACACTGTGTGCCTCAGTATTAGATGAAGTAATCAAATGTATACTATACTATCACTCGAGTAAACTAAGACGACACTTGTTTTCAGACAGGTATACCCAACAGACGCATGAATAGGTGTTTTAGGAGCAACAAACTGAAAGGTGTGAGTGACTTTATAGATGATTAAACCAAAATCCAGACTGGGGTTTATATTAAGAGAAAGAAATTCAAGTGTCACTGACGAGTGAACTATACGAAAGATTTAAATGAACAAATCTGGATGTTAATACAAGCAACCCACAAACTGTGGGGATTTTAGGCGTTTACTTACCGAACACTTTGTGAAAATGTAGAGTACCATTGACAGAATAGAGAAATAAACTCGAAGCCTGTTACCTCCAAATCTCTTTGCTAGATATTCGGGCATCGTATAAGTCTGGAAGTGTAAGAAGGTGTAAGTGGGTAGATTAGGCTAAAATCGATTTCAGGCGTGTCGACATTGCTGGTTCAGGTGCGGCTTAAACTTATATTACAGAATACTAACATCTACTGATGAAACAGTTTAGGACGGGTAATGAAAATATGTGTGGTTTCTTGTGGCTGGTTGGTTGCTTCATGGCTTCATGTATTGCTTGGTGAGTTATTTGTTTGGTGGGTTGGTTGTTTTGTTGGTTGGATTACCACTTTTTACTCGGATTGTTGGTTGCTTGGTTGGTTGGTTAGTCGACTATCTGGTTGGTTGTGTGGTTTGAGGTTTCCGTAGCTTTTACTGTCATCCCAGTTCTATGACCCTTAGGCCTACTTGTATCGAACCCTCCGGATGCGGTCATATGCAGCCATATTTGTAATGCTGTCAAACTGAAATAGTCAACTATCCACATTACACCGAAATAGAAACACTATAATACGAGCATAGAAAGACATGGAGGCCTGAAATAATACATAACAGGGGCTTTGGTGATAAAATAGCGGCCACCATCGCCATGTACAGCCAATGTCGAAATTGCCGTATAACTAGTATGTTTTATGCGTTTCACGCCGTACTTAGGAATATTTCACTTATGCAACGGCGATCAGCATTATGGTAGAAGGAAACCGGGCACCACCATCCGAAGCTTGCAGCAGACCTTCCCACGTGCCACTTGAGAGGAAGCCGGCATGAGCTAGACTTTTAGCGACCGCGTTGGTGAGAGGCCCGTCAAACTGCGATGTATTATGTCGAACTGATGTTAAAATTCCATAGCCCTGTGTGACCTTGTGACGTATTTGTATAAGTGCACGTACTGATGAAATACAGCAGAGCGCCACTTGTCTCCCAAGTGTGCAATGTGGAGATGTTCATGTCCCCACTGTACTGTCTGGAACGCAGGTTGACACGAAGGCTCTCACGAAGCTTGCAAGGAAATCGGTTAAAGAGTTACCCCCCTTTATCCGAGAGACTGACAACCTCAGGCGCATTGAGTTTCCACGCTCTTTTGGTGGTAAATGTGTCATATTCATCTCAATGAAAACGTATCCCAAACATTTTCGTAGTGCCATGCCATTCCGCCAGGCACAGCCTGCACTTTTCTCTACACCACAAAACCTGGATAGGTAGATTAATTCTACGCTAACATCTTATATCTACATTATCGTTATTAGGGATTACACTTTCTGAACATAACACAGATTCTAGTGCTGAAAGTTGGCTTGAGACCACTGCGGGTTTTGAACCAACGACCTCAGTCAGGTACCAAATAGCCGGCAATACATGTCAGCCGTCTAGACCACTCGACAAACAGCCAGTTTTCAGCACCAGAATCGGTTCTGTATTCATAAATTATTTACTCCACTTCTAAATGGCGTCTTTACCAGTCTGATCTTTTATATCAAAAATCTGATCTATTTTAACTAAGTGTAAAATACCCGAGTAGAGATATGTATCATATTACCATCACATATCACCTAATGTATGTTTGCCTTATCAAATCAGTGCCCTATAGCACTATCAATTCTGTATTATACATGTCTAACTTCTACCAGGTGTTGTTGCGAATGTGTGTAGCTTACTGGTAGAAGGCTCTTTATAGGTGCTGGGCCTCGCTTTATTTATTTGTTTGTCTGTTGTTAAGCTTTCTCAAATGTAAAGGACAGATATGCATACAGCATTGATGACGAATGGTGGACTGCGCTAAAAAGTCAATTTTGAACGAAATCAAAGTGCCCGGCGTAAACCACCGACCTATATATATACTTTGATTTCGTTCAAAATTGACTTTTTAGCGCAGTCCACCATTCGTCATCAATGCTGTATGCATATCTGTCCTTTACATTTGGAAGACAAAGTGATCTTCAGCGAACATAAACTGCAAAAACGGGCATTTACTTCTATCAAGGTCCCAGAAGCAGTAGGGAAGGGGGAACAGTGGTCCTCCATTACGGTCATGTCGCTGGCTACACTGGCTGTTTGGTGCGCAGTTTCTAAATCAAACAAACCTCAAGCGCATTTTTGTTTAGATTTTCGAATTCCTGGTATCCACATTGATTTAAAGAATTACCATCGATAATGCATTTTCTCAAATTGGTATATGTTATACAGCTGAAACACTATATAAAAGACAGGTAAGTAAAGCGTATTCAACAAGGAAGCCATATAGGAAAGTCCACCTTTCTCAGGTAATCATTGTTAATTTACTCGTCCAGTAAGCCCCTATATGAGTCGCCATAGTAATGATGATGTGGAACACCTTAATATTTGGTGTGTCTCATGCAAGAAACTTTTCATAACATTGCAGTATTATTAAAGGCAATGTGTCATTGTTAATAGTCATATATATACATGTATTTTAAGTTAAGTTTTGCCGTCTGTTCGATTAAGCTTACGTACAGCTACTTATACTACACAAATTATAACAAGGTAACCAAGATAGAGAAATATGTAAATTCAGACTAAGTTTAACGATTGGGAGAAAGGACAATCTCGATTCACTTCCTGAGAACTGGGGAGGAGGGTTTAACGCTTTCAGAAATCCACACTTACCCCACATGCGATGTAGACCGGAACAAATATCCATGCCAATAACTGTAGCAACAACAAAGCCTGGGGAAAAACACATTTACAAAACACATCTGTAGACTTTATGACATGAAATATTCATTTCTCAAATAAATCAGTGGCGTAATGGGACACAGATGCATCAGTGGTTCTCCATTTACTTACCTGTTTTACTTATACGCTGTATATTACTTCATTAGCTTCATATAAGGCTATTTAATTTCGAAAGTTTGGTCATTGTCAAGAAATGACTTTAAATCAAGCAACAGCCAAACCGCATATATGTACTTAAACACACGTTGTCTTTCTTGATCAGATATAAAGTAGGCCTGCCTATTTACTGACTTTATTATTTATTTTTTTCAGTGGGTTGATCAGATGACCATCTTAAACTCCCATGTGCCTACACTTATTAGTATGGGGCAGAAATATTTGATCATGTGATCAACTTACATTAAACTCCCATACGCCTACACTTGTTACACGCGGTCAGAAAAATTCGATCACGTTATCAACTTACATTAAAGTCTCATATGCCTGCACTTGTTACACGCGGTCAGAAAAACTTGATCACATAGCCACTTACATTAAACTCCCATGCGCCTACACTTATCCCTCGAGCGGCGCCTGATCCAGCTAGGCCAATGAAATGCTCACTTCCGATGTTGCTGACGAAAAGGGAGGCTCCCACCTGTACCGAAATAAAACAGCTCTTATTGGATGAATACAGAGAAGAAAGAAAATCCTAGATCACTTATAGTAAAACAATCCAGAGAATACTTTATATTCAACAATGCTGATCTTCACGGAAAAAACAATTCATACATTGCTTCCTGCCTCCCCCTCCCCCCCCCACCAAATAAACTCAAATGGTGTAACTCTATAGCTACATAGATTTACATGATAACAGTAACAGCTGGATATAACGCGATGCAGTTATCGTATAAGTGAAAAATTCCACCAAAACACCAATCAAATAAATAAATCGTAATGCAAAATATATCGTGGTGCATGTCAAATGTATGCAAGACAACTATACGAGCTTTTACTTTTTATAAAGAGTAACTATTGCTATATTGTCAAGACTTATCCCAGGGTAATTCGTGCGTTTCTTGAATGTAGAAAGGACATACCTACAACATGCACAATTATTTATATTCATGCAAACGAATAGGGTTTTGGTTTTTTGAGAACAGCGTACATACCGGCAGCCAGATCATCGTCCTGCCCGCCAGGAAATACCCACTGACAGTTCCGCGGTTAGACTTCCAAGACGCCTGGAAAAACGAGACAACCAGTTATTGCAGGAACCTCCCTAAAAGTTTATTTATTATTTATTATAAATCTAGTTAATTTGGAGTTTATTCTGAATTCAAGGCACTCCTATATGAATTGAAGACGTTACGGAACCAGTATAAGAGCTAGATTACATCATTCAACCTCGTTAACCAATAGCCTGTGGTTTTCATCAAGACATACAAGTCGCTTTTAATTTACTCACAATCAAAGGTATTGTTACGTTTTTCTTTTGTTAACGTGTTTGTCATGATATTCATGCGACTTGCTTAATTTCTTTTTGTGCATAAATAAACCTTATGAAAACCCTTCTCATTTTAGAAAAAATATAACAGAAATGCATCTGCGATTTCCACATTTTGCTCTTAATAAATGACATAAGTGTACATTATTTATTTATTTGTTTGATCGGTGTTTTACGCCGTACTCAAGCATATTTCACTAACACGACGACGGCCAGCATTATGTGGGGAGGAAACTGAACAAAGCCCGGGGAAACCCACAACTATCCGCAGGTTGCTGTTAGACCTTCCCACTTACGGCTGGACAGGATGCCAGCAGGAGCTGAACTTGAACTCACAGCGACCGCATTGGTGATAGGCTCCTGGTTCATTACGCCGTGCTGAAGTGTTAACCACCTCGATGACGGAGGGCACCATAAGTGTATATAGACAGTCAGAAAAGTGTCAACGACTGGACGGTTATTAAGTGCTTTGTGAAATTGCAATGTACCTGTGGAGATCTTAAAGGCAGGGAAAACGTAAAAATTACATAAACTTCAGATGAAACAGTGCAAAAAGTAAGTTGTAAATGTGGTCTTCAATATTTTTTTCAGTTTTTCTTCTGAAAGAGAAAAAGGCACTTGAAAATATTTTTGAATGGTGGATATATAAAACCACCTCTTGGTATTTATTGTGCAATAATGTTAAAAATGAGGATGTAATACATGTTTAATAAATATATTTTCTCTAGAATTTGGCCTTTCAGCTAACAAATGTGTTCAACCTGGATTTTGATCATAGTTATAGTTTTAATATATTCATAAAAATTATCATAATACATATTAAATCCATGTGTTTGGATAAATACAAAATACAAATATACATTCAATAAATTTAATAGACATCCGTATTTGGAGCACTATTGTGCAGTGATGATATACACAAGATAGTACCGGATCCCACATATCCGACATACAAAAATATTTTCAAATACTCTTTTATCCTGAAAGAAAAAATCTAAAACAATATTAAAGGCCATATTTGCAAATAAGGTTTCACACTCTTTTATCTGATTTTGGTATCATGTTTCCGTATTCTTCTTCTTTGACGTTAGGATCATGCCTTTCTTTGGTAAACAAGGGTGTGTACATAGCTTGTGGTTTTATATGTCAAACATACCATGTATGTACATCAAATGAGTTTTTTAACGTGTCACTCAGAAAATCTTCTGCGAAATATATCTTTTTCGTGGCCATGAGAAACGTGCACTAGCATGACCACTGCGATCGTAGATCATCATAAAACAGGCGATGACAGACACTTTAAACAGATGTGTCATTGTTGTGTTATAATATCAACAGGCCAAACACTGGCTAGACAATAAACAGGTCAGGCTGTGATTGAAACACGGCGCTAAGCAAACACCCATCTTCGTGAGGATACATATATAGCTCCAAATACCAGTCTAACATCCTTTAATCCTAGGATAATACATGGAGTGAAATGCCTTTGTGAAATAGTTCCCAGACTAGCGATGTCACATGTATAATTCATAAAGACTGACCTGTAGAATATAATGGTAAAACGGGTCAAGTGAGTTTCTATACAAGTAATAAGTATATTACACACGATCACCAAGGTAATTTTGTCTCCTTTTTAAAATACTTTCAAGCATATTTATTCTGATGTTTATATTCCTATATTTATATTGCTTTACCAAAAGCAATACAACCTATCGTACCTTACAACGACCTGTGAGTGAACTGAAATCCACACGGACAATAGGCTTTATCTCTGAACACATGATGCCTAAGTTAGCACAAACCATAGAATGTTGTCCTATTTACTGTGCATATTAAGCTATGATGTCTGTTTTCACATATGATACGTAGCACTTCCGAATCTGTCCCACGACTGGATTACGCTTGGGAACAGAACTCTAAAGATATAAATTACTGTTATGTAAGACTTGGAAGTGACTATAACTTGTTATGAGTTTTCAGGAAGTTTTGACACAAGGCTTTAGCAGGACCTTCTGATACATTGCTCACATCAGTCTAACTCTTAATTATTAATATTCCTTTTTACATTGATTATGTCTTACAATTATTTATATATATATATATGATAATTGTTTTAGGCCGTACTCGATAGAGTGCGCTGCAATCTCTATACATTCATTATGTTCTGTGCAATATCTTTGTACTGATTATGTCCTGCAATCTCCTTATATTCATTATGCCCTATAGTCTCCTTATATTGATTATGTGCTAAGCAATATCTTTACAATGCTTATGCCCTAAAACATCTTTACATTAATTATGTCCTAAAGTCTGCTTAGATTGATTATCTCCTACTGTCTGCTTTCACTGATGATGTCCTACAGTCTACTTACAATGATTATGTCCCACAGTCTGCTTACATTGACTCTGTCCTACATTCTGCTTACAATGGTTATGTCCTACAGTCTGCTTTCATTGACACGTTCTGCAGTCTGCTCACACTGAGTGTGTCCAACAGCCTGCTTACATTGATTATGTCCTATAGTCTGCTTACATTGATTATTTCCTACAGTCTGCTTACATTGACTGTGTCCTACAGTTTTTTTACATTGATTATGTCCTACAGTCTGCTTACATTGAATGTGTCCTACAGTTTTTTTACATTGATTATGCTCAGTCGGTTAGCGCGCTAGCGCAGCGTAATGACCCAGGAGCCTCTCACCAATGCGGTCGCTGTGAGTTCAAGTCCAGATCATGCTGCCTTCCTCTCCGGCCGTAAGTGGGAAGGTCTGTCAGCAGCCTGCGGATGGTCGTGGGTTTCCCCCGGGCTGTGCCCGGTTTCCACCCACCATAATGCTGGCCGCCGTCGTATAAGTGAAATATTCTTGAGTACGGCGTAAAACACCAATCAAATAAATAAATAAAATACATTGATTATGTCCTACAGTCTGTTTACATTGACTATGTCCTAATCTGCTTTCATGGACTGTGTCCTACAGTCTGCTTACATTGACTACTTCTGCTTACATTAACTATGTCCTATAGTCTGCTTGCATTAATTATGTCCTACAGCCGGGGGGGTGGGGGGCTCCGTGACTCAGTTGGTTAGCGCGATAACGCTAAGAAGTCAGGCCCAGGACTCTCTCATCAATGTGCTCGCTGTGAGGTCTGCCGGCAAACTGCGGATGGTCGTGGGTTTCTCCCGGGCTCTGCCCGGTTTTCTCCCACCGTAATGATGGCCGCCGTCGTATAAGTGAAATGTTCTTGAGTATGGCGCAAAACCCCAATCAAATAAAATCCTACAGTCTGCTTACAGTGATTTTGTCCTACAGTCTGCTTACATTGATTATTTCCTAAAGTCTGCTTGCATTGACTGTGTCATACAGTCTTTTCACATTGATTAGCCCTATAGTCTGCTCAGATTGGCTGACTTTCACAGACTTCCTGCAGTCTGCTTCCATTGACTATGTCCTTCAGTCTGCTTCCATGGACTGTGTCCTACAGTTTGCTTACATCGATTGTGTCCTATAGTCTGTTGACATTGACTGTGTCGTACGGTCTTGTTGATTGATTGTGTCCTACAGTCTGCTTACAGTGATTGTGTCCTACGGTCTGCTTTAATACATAACTGACATAACTTCTCAGAAAAACCCAGTCTGTAAATAGACCATGGATGTACTGCTGAAGCCGGCTGGTAACTTACACCTGTCGTGTGTTTGTGACAGAGGCTTGTGTGGGGTAGCTACTGCACAGTATCAAGACAAAAGGAGGATGTGACATGAAGTGTTACAGATTTGACTCACATATAATCCCACCGCAATGACCAGAAGAAAATATGCCCCGACCACACCAAAATCCGCTGCCTCAAGACTGGGCGCTACGTCAGTGGAGTTCTTGGTAGACATCTTCAATTAACGCCTGAAATATACATGTGAATGAATATTTACGCTCTGAAATGCGAGAATAAATCGAAGGATTTACTTGATTTATTTCTTTATTTGATTGGTGTTTTATGCCCTACTCAAGAATATTTCACTTATACGACGACTGTCAGAATTATGGTGGGTGGACACCGGGCATAGACTGGAGGAACCTCCGGTCATCCCCAGATTGCTGGAAGACCTTTCCGCGTGCGACCAAGGAGGAAGCCAGCTATTTATCTGATTGTTATTTGTTCAAATATATTATACTGATACCTCGTTCACACTGCCAAAATTTAAACCGGATTAAATTTGAGCTGCTTTAAATCAAAGCCAGTTGTAAAAATGCATTCGTTTTTAAGCCATTTCAGGGATTTGCCCGTTCACACGGTCACATTTAAGCCGGTTTAGTAATTACGTTGTCATCCTGACCTGCACGTAACAGGGGCATTTAATCCAGTTACCGTTCACAGATAATCCCGCTCAGGCATTGAAACTGGTTTAAAGCCACGTCGCTAGCCGGGGTAAATAAACCGGATTAAATGCTGCCACTTTGCGTTCATACGTGCGACGTCAAACTGGCTCAAAGCCACTTTCGCAAGTTAAGCCAGCTTTATTTTGCCCGTCTGAGCGTTGTATAACTCACTGTATGACGGCGATCGGATTAACTGGTGAAGAAAACCCGCAAGAACTCTGAAAAGACTGTCGCACTTAAATGGGTGTCTGATCAACAGGCTGATTTAAAGTCGCAATCTAAGCTTTGAGTAGATTGGGCGACACGGTGGGATATGGGTTTGCTGTAGGAGAGACACTTAGCGAAATACCCACGACGTACGCAGGACACGTACTTAAATCCATAAATAAAGCGTAGATCGCGTGCGGTACTGACACGACTGAATATGTAACATCTCAAGCTATGAAGTATATGATTGGATGCGCTCTAAACACGTTAGTCAGTGGCGCATAAGATATGAAATACGTACATGAGTGATTGGAGGGTGTGTTGTATGATCTGCTTACATTGGATGTGGCCTACAGTCTGCTGACATTCATTGTGTCCTACAGTCTGCTTACATTGACTATGCCCTACAACCTGTTCATATTGACTATGTCCTACAGTTTACTTTCATGGACTGTGTCCTACAGTCTGTTTACATTGACTGTGTCGTACTGTAAAACACATACGTCAATTATTGAATAAGAACTAAATCATGACCGTCAATGACTGAATGAAATCTGAACTCGTAGGTCATTGGTTGCATGAGAGGTGAAACGCTCCAGATAGTGATTGCGCGAGATCCGTAACACATACACCAGTGACTGGATGAGATCTCAACACGCAGGTCTTTGGTTGAAACAAACCAGTCAGTGACTGCATGAGATTTGTAACACGTTTATCGGTGATTGGGTGAGATTTTATTCAGTTAAACCCATACTGCTGTTTCGCTTCCAATACAACTTGCATGTTTATTTACATAAGTCGTTCTTCTGACGGCAGCTCATCGCTGTATGACCAGTGAGGTTACAAACTCAAATCTAGCTCTCGGCGATTCGGCTACCGCTTCCAGTCAGTTGGTAAGTTTGGTGCAGATGGATGAGGCGTATAAACACCACCGTCGTATCATTCCGTCAAACAACAACAAAATCAATAACTATATTCAAGTCTAAAGTTCTGTTCAAAAGTGTGCAAAAATACAAACTTATTTGTTTGGATATCCAGATAATGCCACATGACCTCTCCAGTCATGCGTGTAAAAGTCGACCAGCAAATATGGTAAGAGGAAATTGGGGAGAGCCGAAGGCGTTATATAAGTGAAATATTCTTGAGTATGGGGTAAAACACCAAACCAAATAAATAAATAAATCGATTGTTTGGAAGTTCAACAGTTTTTCATTTCTTCGATGGCAGTCAGTTTTATGGGTGAAGTAAATCTTTAACGTGTCACTGACAAACTTTCCCGGACGTTACATAGACTTGCTGGCCATATTGGTGAATGACAAAAACTCTTCTACGCATGTAACATTGGGAAAACAGCCCCAAACCTCACGAACATTTATAGTTGGGAAATTTAGAAAAAAAGCTCTGTCCATGGCCCAGATTGAACTCGTACCTTGTGCTCCAGGTCTTTTAAAGTCGCGTAACTCACCAGACCGACCCGTCCCGCAGATATCACTAATACCAGAACAAACTTTATGCTTTCAAGTCGCGAGATATCCTCAAAGATGTTAAGGTCCGTAAAAATAGAGAGATTAGTGGTTCTCCTGATGTTAGAATAGAAAGCCAACACGACAGATAAATACTTTCCTGATGTCGCAAGAATAGAAAGCAAATACGGTAGATTAATGATCTCCTGGTGTCGCAAGAATAGAAAGCCAACACGGCAAATTAATGGTCTGCTGATGTCACAAGAATAGAACTCTAAGATGGCAGATTAATGGTCTCCTGATGTCGTAAGAATGGAAAGCCAACACGGTATTTTTAATGGTTTCCTGATGTCGCCAGAATAGAAATCCAGCATGGCAGATTAATGGTCTCCTGATGTCGCCAGAATAGAAATCCAACATGGCAGATTAATGGTTTCCTGATGTCGTAAGAATAGAAAGCAAACACGGTAGATTAATGGTCTCCTGGTGTCGCAAGAATAGAAAGCCAACACGGCAAATTAATGGTCTGCTGATGTCACAAGAATAGAACTCTAAGATGGCAGATTAATGGTTTCCTGATGTCCCCAGAATAGAAATCCAACATGGCAGATTAATGGTCTCCTGATGTCGACACAATACAAATCCAACATGGCAGATAAATGGTCTCCTGATGACGTAAGAATAGAAAGCCAACACGGCAGAATAATGGTCTCCTGGTGTCGCACAAACAGAAAGCTAACACCGTAGATTAATGGTCTCCTGGTGTCAGATATTTGCCATTTTGTATTCGATCATATTTTTGTTTATGTTGAACAGAGCACAACAATTAAAAATTCATAACAATCCAGCAAATCTACACAACATAGATAAAACATTAGGTCATTGACATTGACCTAACAATTTGATAATGACATGGACAAAAACGTGCAAAACTTTCTTGAGTTCTTATATACGTGTATAAATCATCTTGAACAATATCCTCATGTTCGTCATAGTTTATACCACTGAAGATCTAACAACAGGTTGTTGACATAAACAATGAACATAGAAGCATTGATATGACACAACCACGGGTAGAAATTCCCAAAATGTATTTAGATCATGAAAGAGGAATATAAAAGACATGTTTCGTGTCCTTCGCTGGGTGGTTGAGTGGAAAAGTTAAAAAAAAAACGTTCTGCGTGGGCTTCTCCATGTCATTGTCTAACAGGTAAACAGCACTTAATGAGACAGGATTTAATCAGTATATATATGATACGTGTGATATATAGTGTATTCTGGGGATTATATTGAAGAGTTGGTTGTTATGCTTTGTAAATAGAGACAAGGATAGATCCGAGTATAGATCCGCACATTTCCTGCCAAACACGACGTATGTATACCATTAACATTTGTATAGGTGTTACATCACATGCTTGGAGCGGGGATCGAAAGGGTGATTTTCCCCTAGGGCACGTACCTGCCTGGTTTTTCCCGGGAGTACCTACCTGCCTGACGGCTACCTGTCTACCTGTGGAAGACAACCTTCGATAGGTGTAAGAAACGTTCCGCAAAGTAGAGCGAGCACTGAAGATCCACGCATAAATAGCTTGTCTTATACACACATACACGAGTGCAGGTAGGGCCTTCTATGGAGGACCATATGTGCACACATTTTCTCTTGTAATTTGGCCTGTACTATGACAAAACACACGATAGCAAGGTCTGACATTTTTAACTATTATTATTATCAAACCTCCACGAGTGACTGTGCACAAAGCAGGTGCAGAAAATTAAAAAGAAAACTCTGTCGTTTTATGCCTTAGAAAAACAATACAGGTGAAAATAAAATTCCCAAACAAACTCCGGGGTTTGCTCGGACCTCAGACGATTATGTGCAATGAGGGTCTTTCCAGAATAAACGCCTAAATGAGAAGACGATAGGGCGCATCTCTCTTCCATAGCCAGTTAAGCAAATATTTCGTGTGAACGTGACTGGGCTAATGAGGTTGAGTATAAGAGGTTAGCGCCATTGTAGTACGCTGACCGCTGTTCATGTCTAACTATCGTCGTTTTACGTCATATAATGTCCCACGAGACCTGCTTAATCCACACTAACGTATTCGATGGTTTACCTTACACACATTATTGTTGAACTTGAAAAGACTGCATTGCAACCAAACCATCGTAAAATAGATACAAGTTCGTCTGTGTAGATGAAGTGTTTAATGCTCTCTGCATACATGATAAAGTCTTCGATGTTCCGTGTGTACATGGCGAGGTGTTTGATATTTTCTTATGCACATGATGAAATCTTTAATGTTCTGTATGGAGATGATGAAATGTTCATTGTTTTCAGTGTGCAACCCCTTATAGATATTCAGTTAGTTAATGGGCCTTCCCTGGCTCAGCCACTTAAAGCGTCTTTGTGGACAGGGTGAAGTGTTTAGTGTTCTCTGTGTACATGGAAAATGCTTATTGCTCTGTGCACACACCGTAAAGTGTGTTTTTTTTAGTTCTTTTTGCACACTGTATAGTACACACCGTAAAGTGTGTTTTTTAGTTCTTTTTGCACACTGTATAGTGTGTTTTTTACACTGATTTTTACACTCAACCTATACACTGATTATTGTTTTATGTGTACACTGTAAAATGTTTAGTGTTCTTCTGAGAACACTTTAAAGTGTTTATTGTTCTTTATGCACACTGTTCGCTGTTCTCTGTACACAGTGTAAAGTGGTCATTATGCTCTGTGCACAATGTAATGTGCGTAGTGCTCTTTGTGCTCACTGTAAAGTGTATATCGTTCTCTGTGCACACTTTAAAGTGTGTATTGTTCTCTGTGTATACTGTAAAGTGTATATCGCTCTCTGTGCACACTGCAAAGTGTTTAGTGTTCTCTGTGCACACTGTAATGTGTTTATTATTCTTTATGCACACTGTAAAGTGTTTACTGTTCACTGTACACAATGTAAAGTGGCCAATGTTCTCTGTGCACACTGTAAAGTGTTGAGTGTTCTCTGTGCACACTGTGATGTGTTTAGTATTCTTTATGCACACTGTAAAGTGTTCGCTGTTCTCTGTACACAGTGTAAAGTGGTAATTATGCTCTATGCACAATGTAAAGTGCTTAGTGCTCTTTGTGCTCACTGTAAAGTACGTAGTGCTCTTTGTGCTCACTGTAAAGTGTATATCGATCTCTGTGCACACTTTAAAGTCCGTATTGTTCTCTGACCACCTTGTAAAGTGTTTATTATACTTTATGCACACTGTAAAGTGTTCGCTGTTCTCTGTACATGGTGTAAAGTGGTCATTGTTTTCTGTGCTCACTGTATAGGGTATATTGCTCTCTGTGCACAGTGTAGAGTGTTTAGTATTCTCCGTGCTCATTCTGAAGTGGTTGTTTTTCTCTGTGTATATCCTGAAGCGTTTATTGCTCTCAGTGTACATGCTGAAGCGTTTATTACTCTCTGTGTATATGCTGAGGCGTTTATTACTCTCGGTGTACATGTTGAAGCGTTTATTGCTCTCAATGTATACGCTGAAGCGTTTATTTCTCTCAGTGTATATACTGAGGTGTTTATTACTCTCTGTGGATATGCTGAAGCGTTTATTGCTCTTAATGTACATGCTAAATGTACATTGTTCTCTGTGTGCAACACTGGGCGTCACTGTGGATCGGTACTACACAGCTGACAGCTCGAATCCAGTTCACGTTGGTTTGACTGGCTATATTTTGGGTACCGTGCATGGCGAAGGGTTTGTTAAACCCTAATAAAATAAGTTAATCAGAAACTTTATGACAGCCCAATCTTTAAAATGTTCATGGGGGTTTCCCAAGAGCTCTGCCCGGTTTCCTCTAACCACAATGCTCGCCGCCGTCATACAAGTGAAATATTTTTGAGTACGCCGTAAAATACCAATTAAAATCAAGTCTTGGCTCATTCCCCAATTTAGTGTATGCCAATGACTTTACATCGGAAAATGATAGTCCTTCGTTATCAGCACCTACAAATTATACAATAATATAAAAACTTCAGCAAGGTTCTGGTAGATGAGGACGACGCTCCTATACAGCGCAAAGGCTTATCCACAAACAATCAGGGTAAACATCACACGTCTACAGTGAGTAACATTTAAGACAGGGCCAGTGGCTTACACGGCTCCAACACAAGATCTTCGGTGGTGGGTTACCCCTGTCTCTGCCCGGTGCCCCCCACCTTTATACTAGTCACCTTCGTATAAGTGAGATATTTTTAGTACGGCGTAAAAGAACAAATAAATAAATACACGCAAGATCAACATCGGCCGGAGGAGTCTTTACGGGTAACAATCAATGCATTATTTACGTAACGTCAGTTACTTGCCGGAGTCCTGTCATTTACTCTGGACATTCCACTTGCTTCAGTCATATGAGTGAAATGAGTGAAATATAGCTGACTGCATCGTTAAACACCCTTGAATCGAGCCATAACACCTAAGACACGTAAAGTAGTCTCCCTTTCAAAAGACGTGAAGCATTTCCGGATCTCCTTATCGGATCCCGCTGGCTTGGACTCAGCTTCAAATCAAAAAGGAATCAGTGTGGCTTACCGTCAATCGGCAGTACCGAGTCGTATCGTGGCGATTTTGCACCAAACTTAAATCATGGCTTTACGCTCTCTCCGCGGTAATTCAGCTGTGTTGTAATGAATGAATCTGTGTGGCTTTACGCCACCTTGGCTATATTTAGGCTCGTCAGTGGGAAGATCTTACAGCAGCCTGCGGATGGTCGTGGGTTTTCGTTAAAACACAAAATGTATAACTGCCAGTACCATTAAATATAATGTACTGGTGCACACATGCGACTCCGGCAGCTCCATTCTAGTTTCGTCGTACTGTTTGCTCCAAGAAACATTATTCCCCCGGTCTTTGCCCGGTTTGCTCCCACCATAATGCTGGCGGCCGTCGTATAAGTGAAATATTCCTGAGTACGGCGTAAAACACCAATTAAATAAATAAATATATATATTTAGGCCATACCGTGGTGATACTACATCAGAGATAAACCATCAGTATTTCTATCATGTCGGATAGACATGAAGGATCCCACACCAAGAAGAAATCAATGATTTCAGCTAGATGAACAACAGGGTTTAATTCTAATAGATTTATTTTAAGCTGATGATGATACAATGATGTTCTTAAACCAAAGGCATGAATTCAGTACGGATGAGTATCTTGATAGTTGGGTTAACCAATTGCTCCCATCCCAATAAAAATCCAACACTGCTGGAACGATTGCGGCTGTGATACAATGACGTTCTTAAACCAAAAGCATGGATTCAGTACGGATGAGTATCTTGGTAGTTGGGTAAACCAATTGCTCCCATCACAATAAAAATACAACACTGCTGAAACGATTGCGGCTGTAAGTCTGGAGTTTTGTCAGATATACACATGGTGAAGGGCGGTAGTATGCTCTGCTGTCTACACTCATGAACCTAACCACAGTCATGTAAGTAAGGTATTCTTGTGCACGACCTAACACGTCTGCAAGTCTCGTTAGACCCGTGAAAGACAATTAATTAATGTTGTTTGTAATACCTGCAGTCAAGTTACCGCCATCTTTGATGTGCCCATATGTTGCGTGTTAACTTATAGAGTCAATCCATGGCATAATACAACGACCAAATACATGATTTCATATATCTAATTTATGCTTAATAAACCCTAGAACTTGTATTAAGAAGACCATAACTTATGTCATTTGTACCGTTCTAGGTACTCCTATAATGTAAAATATCTTGGCTTGTACACAACGCCATTCAGATCCACAAGTGTGAAAGCAGCAAACAGTTTGTTGTAGGTTTAAAAATTAGCACAATCCTGTTATAAGGGATACTGGGAGTGTCAGAGTATGTACGATAAAGCAGATCTTTATGTTAAAGGCGATTGCGTTGTTTTGATAATATCCTGACACAAAACGAAGTTTTCTCCGCAGAGTTGAACCGCGTAACTAGGGCTCCAGAACGACCAGAACAGAAACAGAAACACTCCTGTTACCACAACAAAAACCAACCCCACGCGAAGACCAGTTACCGCCATCTTGTTCTGTCTCAGCTCCGAAATTTTCTGAATGTGAAGTTCCAGTTGTCTCTGTTTTACCTCATCCGGTGACCTCATTTTGAAAAATCTAGACACCCTTCTGCGAAGAGTTTTCTTGTAGTCTGAAAGGAGATATAAAGAAAAACCAGACTTTAATACCTTCGAGCAGCACTAATCGAGGTAACAATACGTGACTAGCGCCATACATAGGCTACCGTCTTTATATTTTAGACCGAACCGTACATTTCGTGCCAAAAAACCGTTTATACCCTGGTGCCAGCTACAAGACTGAACAACAAAGACTGTTATCAAATTAAAGATAAAACTCAGTGGCTTCTCAGGATCATTTTACTACACATTTGTAAAACTTTGTACACAGAGGTTATGCTATTGTTAAATTACGTGGTTTTTAACAAATACTAAGGAAACAAAATCTCTAAGTATCACAGCAATCTTTGAATGAGAAGTGTCTCGCTGTTTCATGAAGCCATTAGTCACTTTAGGGTTTGTGATTGGATAGTTAGGCCAGCTCGGCCAGTCACACTTAGGATATATTATCTCAGAGCACAATATCCTAGAGGGACACCAAATAATTTACAACAACCGTTAAACATAAAATGTATAACTGCCAGTACCATTAAGTATAATGTACTGGTGCACACATGCGACTCCGGCAGCTCTATTCTAGTTTCGTCGTACTGTTGGCTCCAAGAAACATTATTCCCCCGGGCTCTGCCCATTTTCCCCCCACCATAATGCTGGCCGCCGTCGTATAAGTGAAATATTCTTGAGTGCGGCGTGAAACACCAATCAAATAAATAAATAAATCCAAGAAACATTATCATACGACTTCCTCATTCCCTGGGGTTAAATCATCGATAAGGTAAAATATCAGTATGTCTTCTATCAGTGGCATATAGAAATTGATTTGGATAACGAAACGAATATATAGATGTTCGCTGAATAAATAAAAGTTGTTATCTATATATTTGTTTTGTTACAAAATATCAGTATATATGGAGTATCATGGCATCCACTATACCGGTATTGTATAACCGTGAATTATCTCTGGGCTGTTTGTTATTAATGTATAAAAGTAAACTCCCGCCTTTCAATCACCTCTACCCACTTATCTCCCTCCCGCCTTTCAATCACCTCTATCCACTTATCTCCCTCCCGCCTTTCAATCTCCTCCATCCACTTATCTCCCTCCCGCCTTTCAATCACCTCTATCCACTTATCTCCCTCCCGCCTTTCAATCTCCTCCATCCACTTATCTCCCTCCCGCCTTTCAATCACCTCTATCCACTTATATCCCTCCCACCTTTCAATCACCTCTACTCACTTACCCCCCTCCAGCTTTTCAATCACCTCTATCCACTTATCTCCCTCCCGCCTTTCAATCTCCCCCATCCACTTATTTCCCTCCCGCCTTTCACTCGCCTCTATCCACTTATCTCCCTCCCGCCTTTCACTCTCCTCTATCCACTTATCTCCCTCCCGCCTTTCAATCACCTCTACCCACTTATCTCCCTCCCGCCTTTCAATCACCTCTATCCATTTATCTCCCTCCCGCCTTTCAATTACCTCTATCCACTTATCTCCATCCCACCTTTCAATCACCTCTATCCACTTATCTTCCTCCCGCCTTTCAATCATCTCTATCCACTTATCTCCCTCCAGCCTTTCACTCGCCTCTATCCACTTATCTCCCTCTGACCTTTCAATCACCTCTATGCACTTATCTCCCTTCCGCCTTTTAATCACATGTATCCACTTATCTCCCTACTGCTTTTCAATTACCTCTATCCACTTATTCCCTTCCTGTGTTTCAATCACTTCTATCCACTTATCTCCCTCCCGCCTTTCAATCACCTCTATCCACTTATCTGCTTTCCACTTTTCAATCACCTCTATGCCCTTATCTCTCTACCGCCTTCCAATCACCTCTATCCACTTATCTCCCCCCTCCTCCCACCCACTTTCAATCACCTCTATCCATTTATCTCCCTCCCACCTTTCAATCACCTCTATCCACTTATCCCCCCCCCCCGCCTTTCAATGGCCTCTATCCACTTTTCTCCCACCCACCTTTCAATCACATATATGCACTTACCTCCCTCCTGCGTTAACGTCACCTCGACCCACTTACCTCTAGGTTAGCTCTATGCTCTTATGTCTTGCCTGCCTTTCCGTCGATTCTATCCATTTATCTTTTGCCTACCTTTTCGCCACCTCTATTCACTTACCTCCAGCCTGCCTTTCTGTCAGTGAATTCTTCCAAGAATCACAAAACATGGAAAACTGACTGTTCTCGGTGTCACCTGACCTTCCTGCATGGTGGCTATCGACTGTCGCCCAGTTTTGTGGATTCTCTGGATGACGTCCACTTATCACTTTGTAGTTGTATTCCTCAGTAATTGGCACATCAGTGTTCCCCATCGGTAGGCCAACTCGATGCTGTCGAATTTCTTCTCGGTGGCTGTCTTCACCCATACTTATCACAGCATTGTCCGAGCTTTGTGGACGTGTCCAATGACGTGGTTTTGTCCCTTCTAGGTCCTCTTCATCCGTAATTGTCATACCATTGTTCGAGCTTTGTGGACGTGTCCGATGACGTGGTTTTGCTCCTCCGTGGTTGCCTTCATCCGTAATTAACACACCTTTGTCCGAGCTTTGTGGACGTGTCCAATGATCTGGTTTTGCTCCTCCGTGGTTGCCTTCATCCGTAATTAACACACCTTTGTCCGAGCTTTGTGGACGTGTCCATTGACGTGGTCTTGCTCCTCCGTGGTTGCCTTCATCCGTAATTAACACACCTTTGTCCGAGCTTTGCGAACGTGTCCAGTGACCTGGTTTTGCGTCTCCGTGGTTGTCCTCATCAGTAATTATCACACCAGTGTTCGAGCTTTGTGATCCAGTTAGATGACGTGATTTTGCCCCTCCACGATTGTCCTCTCCCACTATGATTAGCTTGCTATCAATGTTATCTGAGTCAGCTGGTTTATGCACGATTGCTTCTCCGTCGCTGTTGCCTTCAAGAAAGACCAATTCACTGTCAGAGCTTCCTGACTCTGATTGTAGGCGTAGGATGTCTTCTCCGTGGCTGTTATCTTCTACAAATATCAGCTCACTATCTGAGCTTTGTGTCTCCGCTGGTTGAGGTGAAATGGGCCCTCTCTGCTTAGTTCCATTTGTAGGTACAAATCCAGTTCCTGGACTGTGAGTATTCGCCGTAGTCGTGTCAGCATTCTCCTCATCACGATCTACATGGGCGGATTGATTTTCCGCCAATTCGTCAAAGTCTGTGAGCTGCAATTCATCCTGTTGCTGAGACTTCCTTGTCCAGAAGGTGGTACGTCCGATCTGAAATTAAAAGCTAAATAACTACTCGTCGTCTGGACAATATCTGGAAAGATTCTGACGCTAGGAGAAATTACCGAAATGATGTTAAAAGAAACAAAAAAGCAAAAAATAAAGATTTACAAGAGCCATAACACGTGCACGAAGAATATTTTAACTGTTTTGTTATTGCTTGGTACCATCACTAAAGAAACTATTAGCTTCTCAGAAAATCTGAGTGAAGTTTCTACTTAATGCAAAACACCAATCATGTAAACTAAGGTATCTTACTTTATCTTACTTGTGGAGCGTATGGCGACGTGTAAATATACACACAGCATGGTGATCTACTTACGCGGTGACCCTCTGGTGGATTGGACAACAGGCTTATGACAAAAGCCATGACAGCAGTCAGCAAGAACGAGAATAGACCAAAGTACATGTAGTGGAAATTGTTGACCAAGTTATAAGCAGCCACACTGTTGTAGGCGAAGTAACTGTAGATCATGCTGAGAATTAAACGGATGCTGCCGGTAATACTTCCCAACACTAACGCCCAGAACGCTCCCTGATACAACAGCAAATACATTCAGTTAACTTATTAATATATATGAATATTTAAAGAAGATTTTTCTTTCAGATTCAGGGCCTTGTGGCGATCTGCATTATTTTCTGGCTAAGGTAAACGTCCAATGGACACCATCTGATTAGAAAATTTATTATTAAAGCCCAAACGACTGGCCCAAAATGGCAAAGTTGTCAGTAAAGAACCTTTTGCTGTCTGGCTGTAAAGTCAGTAGGTTAACTTTTCGACATAGCACGGGCCGAAGCTGAACTGACTATTGTTCTCGATTAATAACCAGTTCTCCAACAACTGGTTCATCGTATGAATGGATAACAGACGATATCAGCTTAGGTCAAAAGTAATTTACGTGGAAAAGTATCTCCACCATAATACGTCAAAAGGATAGCACTCATTATATTAGATATATGACTTAATGTCTTATATTGCTTTTTTCTCTTTTTTTTCTTCGCAAATGTTCGCAATTTTTAATTATTGTATCAATCCCCCAGCACATAAATTGACCACCAGTATTTGTCCAAATGGCCTTCTTACTCTTCTTACTGGAAACAATTGCATGGTTCCGTCATATTTTCGTACTTTATGTACTTTCTTAGTTCTTTGATAGTTGGTCTTGGGGTTGTTGACCTGGAACGCCCATCTTGATTAACATGTGGTTTACGAATGTCTGTTTCGACGCAAAGATTCTTGCTCTTACCTTCTCTGTGGTTCTTGGTACAAATACGCCCAGTAAAAAGATTGCAGCAAAGGGTGGTGCCAAATAGTTGGTCATCGTCTGAATGTAGGTCAACAGGTCGCCTGCAGCTAAACTAACCAATACCATCCACCCTACCGACATAAAGGTCACCACCACAAAACAGATCCTGGAAGCAGAAAAATAATAAATGACATAAAACCAACTCTTCAAATGGAGCAGTAATATTTAATAATTCGTTATAAATACATATAGATGTTGTTTCCGTGATTTTAAAATCTGAGTTCTTTTCTTCGTAACCCAGGCCTTGAAAATATTATATCAGCTAATCATTTCGGACAAAGTACACATATCACAAAAAATGCAATGCTAAACCATATAACATTTCACCTCTAGGCGTGCTCATGCGCAATGCAACATGGACAGTGCGGATGGGCCGACGTATACAGGAAACTATGTCTACTTGTACAGGTGCGTGTGTTTGTGTCTCTCTCGAATCACTTCAGATGCTAACACGTATAGGAAATTTTTCACAGATTGGTCATTACTTCTGGGCCTTACATGACCCGCAAGCCCAGCTCAAGGGTTAAAAGCAGTAAATATGTTTGAGTGTAATTTTTACATGCAAATACATTTGTTGAATCTGAAATATGACAATATTTGTAAACATATCACAAATATAAATTTGACTAAAATTCTGATTTAAGATATACCGAATTCCAGCTGATATCATTTATTAGACATGCATTACATATTCATTTAGGGCACATTTATACATAAATGTGTCAGGATTCAGTTATACCCAAAGCTTATCCCAAATACCCTTCACACAAAAACATTATAAAATGTCATTTTCGAAACGAACAAAACATGCTGAAGACCGTATATATAAATACCTTTTCACAGCCTTTTATCTGATGTTTACATCACTTTTATGTTTTCTCCTCCTTACAGTATGTGTATCAGCGGAAAGTATAGCTGAGAATGTTCTGCTAAGTAACACGAACCAGAGGTGAAAGGTATAACAGACTTCAGTTTTCCACTTCAGTGTTACAATATGTTAGGTTAGACCAGCGGCATTAAGAGATAGTTCAACTGGTTTCTGCGATACCCTTAATAATGAAAGACATTTCAGTGGGGTTCAGCGTGGATTGAACCTCTAGAGTACTGATTTCAGCGCGCTAAGGCACACTTAACCCTTTATACAACGTGCTGAGGTAAGGATGCGTATATATCTATAAAAATATGTTTATGTAGTTTATGGGAGTGGGTCAAAGCCGAATGGTTGACGGTGCTACACTAAGTGTGGGTTCAAACCGGTCTAGGACAGGATATTGTACCTCTCCAGCACTCACTGCTTTTGAGGTCATGGTGACAAGAACCGAGGACGCTCGAATGGCAGTCTTCACAATCTAATGTTTGTTAGAAACATTTTTCTTGCACCAATATGGTGTGCCTGTCCGTGTGTCTGTGGGATACTTTGTCAGTAATTTGCCAAAGATTGCTAGTTTATCCCGCGGGCAGTCCCCTTTCGTCCACCTATAAAACTGACCACCATCATTTAGTTGAAAATTCGTGATTTTGGCTTTAAACAATAATCCGATAATTATAAGTATTAATCTTTCATTGCTGTGTTTATTTATTCTCGTGTTGATTTTCTATGTACCGACAGTCATTCTTATTGGATTGCTTCATCTAATTGTTTGTCCAGTTGTGAAAAAATTACACATTGCTGATTGATTTATTAAAACGTCAGCGTTATTAAAAACTTAAGCTCAATGATGATGATGATGATGGTGATGATGATTGTAAGATTGGTGTTTGCCATTCCGTTAAAGAAATTATGATTTACACCGCTTACCTTGTGTTCAATTATGAGTCATGTTCATATCCTGTCGAACAGGATCATAACAACTAGAACCGGCCGCTAAGAAGCTACACAGGAGCAGTTTTGATTATGTTGACACCTAGACAATTTAGGGTCGTCACACATTCTACATTTCTCTAGTGTTATTTTGTTTTCAGCAAACTGAAGACAATGTTTCCACACGTTATGGCGACACCATGGAGATGTGATCTGTTTGGGATCGAAGTGACTTGTCAAAGATCCGGATTTTCCGCTTTCCTAATTAACCCATAAAGTAATATAATTAAAGATGTACAGCACAGAGAGTAAGACCAGAGCAGCAACGAAAGTGTGATAGCTGGCAAACGGTCACATGTAACTGGTGAAACACAGTCTCTTGTCAATTTTCCTCATTCAGGGTTTTATTCTAACTGTTCATGCAAATGCATAAGTAGTAGTGAATTTCACGCCCCCTAGCATCATGGCTTAAGCAGAATTAGGTAACAAAATGCAGTGATATTAATTACAATTTATTTGATGTTACTGGTCTAGAATTACTCAAAATACTGTGTTGTCATCATATTTAATACACAATCACATTAGAAAAAAAACATCGTATAAGTGAAACATCCTTCAGTTTGGAACTATTATTCAAAAATAAAAATACACACATACGCACACACACATTCCCACATACATACATACATTCATACATATATACATACAATATACATACATAAATTGAAAAAAGCCGTTCACCAACTCGTACCTTTTTGCCCTGTCAAGCTCCCAGGGACTCGCATCTTTTCTGACTACATTCCAGATATCAACAGCAAATATGGCGGTGAGCGTGTCCAAAGTAGAGGATATATTACTGAAAGTACACACCAGCAGTACGGCCAACATCAGTCCACGCAGTCCTGTAGAAGAAAATATTGTTTGTTTTCTTTATTTGTTTGCTCAGTTAATTATAATTTATGAACATGGCAGTCCATAAAGTCATAGGCCTTTCTCTATATACATTTCTTTAAATTGCTTTTTAATATATTGCATCGATTATTAATAGAACGTTAATATTAATCACACTACAAAAACATCAGTCAAGAGTTATCCACGTTATCAGTGAGCCGTGGCTAACACTTCCGAAATTTTATTTGAATTTTGGGTCATTTCCTGTTTTCCGAAAATCACTGGCTTACCTGTAGGCATCGAGAGGAGAAGAAGGGGGTAGGCGTAAGACGACCCCGTGGCTAAAAAAGAGCACAAATCCTTCTGTAACCAAATGTGTTTGACAATAGTTTCCACTATTGAAACGGCAAGTAACAGCTGTCATTTCATGCAAATCTTATGGAGGCAAGAACATATTAGGTCAAAGAAACGGTTGAGTTTCGACGTCAGAATAAATACATCTAAAATCAGAACATATAGTAAGCAGACTCCTTTAAAGCGGGGTAAATTAAACAAAAGTCAATGAAAATATATAATATAAAATATATTATAAATATCCAACAACAACATCACCAGAAACGCTGTCAAATAATTGTAATAAAAATAAACAACAAAACAGGCTTGAAAACCTTAAGCACAAAAGTGTTTTATGGCCCTATAGTGTTAAACGAACTCACACGAGAGGGCTCAAGGTTAGTCGCCTTTTACGCCAGGCTTGGCCGTGGGCTGAGGTCCTATTCTTTCACAATGGAAACCCACCATAGAATTATAGAAAAAAATTACCTTTTGTGGAATTTTATTCATTTATTTGTGATTGTTTTACACCGTACTTTAGAGTATTTCTCTTATACCAGCATTATATAGTAATAACCCAGAAACATCCGCTGGTTGCTGGTAGACCTTCCCACTAGAGGACGCCAGCATGGCTGCTAAAACTCTGGTGAGATGTATCCACAACAATTACCGTATTATATCGCCAACCACTCGGCCAAAGAGGTCGACTAATGTGGAAATGATGTAAAACTTGTAAACCTTCTCCTGACTTAGGTCAAAACATCATATCGCTACAACAAATGAACAAAAGCTTTTGCTGCGTTTTTCTTTTTTTCAGATTTTCAGATTTATTTCCGTCCAAACTTACCCGGGTTCAAGACTTGGGAGATCATTCCCGGCAGAACCATCAAGAAGAAGGGCAGGACTTTTAGGACACCGGCCATCAGACCAGCCCCCTGGGCATGAGTGAGACTCCTAGCTACCAGTAACCGTTGTACGATGACCTGCCGAAAGATAGACATGGATCAACGAAACAATACTTCGCATTACACCTGAATATTAAGTTATTTATTTCCTTGATGTTTCATGTGCCGTACTCAAGAATATTTCACGTATACGACAGCGGCCAGTAGGCCTACTATGGTGGGAAGACACATATCCTGTGTTGATGTTACCAGTATAGTCCACCCACGGTCCATCTTCTGTGTTGTTGTTACTGAAATAGTCCAACAACTATCCATGTTCTGTGATGTTGTTACCAGCATAGTTCAACCACTGTGTATGTCCCGTCTTGATGTTACAAGTATAGTCCACCCACAGTCTAAGCCCTCCATTTATGTTACCAGGACAGTCCACCCACAGCATACCAGATGATGTTCCTTGGCCTGGACATACCCGACCACCACACCAGTACCAGATGACGTTCTCTGACCTGGACATACCTGATCACTACACCAGTACCAGATGATGTTCTTTGGCCTGGACATACCCGACAACGACACCAGTATCAGATGATGTCCCTTGACATGGACATATTGACCACCACACCAGTATCAGATAACGTTCCCTGGTCTGGACATACCTGATCACCAGAGATGACGTTCCCTGACACTAGACACACCTGATGACCACACCAGTACCAGATGACGTTCTCTGACCTGGACATACCTGATCAACACACCAGTCCCAGGTGACGTTCCCTGGACAAACCTTATTACCACACCAAGGCCCGATGATGTTCCCTGGACAAACCTTATTACCATACCAGTGCCAGATGACGTTCCCTGGAAATACCTAATCACCACACCAAGGCCCGATGACGTTCCCTGGACATACCTGACCACCACATCAAGGCCCGATGACGTTCCCTGGACATACCTGATCACCACACCAGTACGACATGATGTTCCCTGGACATACCTGATTACCACACCAGTCCCAGGTGACGTTCCCTGGACAAACCTTATTACCACACCAAGGCCCGATGATGTTCCCTGGACAAACCTTATTACCATACCAGTGCCAGATGACGTTCCCTGGAAATACCTAATCACCACACCAAGGCCCGATGACGTTCCCTGGACATACCTGACCACCACATCAAGGCCCGATGACGTTCCCTGGACATACCTGATCACCACACCAGTACGACATGATGTTCCCTGGACATACCTGATTACCACACCAGTACCAGATGACGTTCCCTGGCCTGGACATACCTCATCACCACACCAAGGCCCGATGACGTTCTTTGGACATAACAGATCACCACATTAAGGCTCGATAACGTTCCCTTCCCTGGACATACCAGATCAACACACCAGTACAAGATGACGTTCCCTGGCCTGGACATACCTGATTACCACACCAAGGCCCGATGACCTTTCCTGGATATACCTGATCACCACACCAGTACCAGATGACATTCCCTGACCAGGATATAACTGATCACCACACCAGTACCAGATGACGTTCCCTGGACAAACCTTATTACCATACCAGTACCAGATGACGTTCCCTGGACATACCTGATCACCACACCAAGACCCGATGATGTTCCCTGGACATACCTGATCACCACACCAAGGCCTGATGATGTTCCCTGGACATACCCGATCACCACAACAGTACCAGATGACATACCTGATCATCACACAAAAGGCCCGATGACGTTTCCCGGACATACTTGATTACCATACCAGTACCAGGTGACGTTCCCTGAACATACCTGATCACCACACCAAGGCCCGATGACGTTCCCTGGACATACCTGATTACCACACCAAGGCCCGATGACGTTCCCTGGACATACCTGATCACCACACCAGTTCCAGATGACGTTCCCTGGCCTCGACATACCGGATTACCACACCAAGGCCCGATTACGTTCCCTGGAAATACCTGATTACCACACCAAGGCTCGATGACGTTCCCTGGACATACCTGATTCCCTGGAAATACCTGATTACCATACCAAGGCCCGATGACGTTCCCTGGACATACCTGATCACCACACCAAGGCCAGGTAATGTTCCCTGGACATACCTGATCACCACACCAAGGCCCGATGACGTTTCCTGGACATACCTGATCACCACACCAAGGCCCGATGATGTTCCCTGGACATACCTGATTACAATACCAGTACCAGATGACGTTCCCTGGACATACCTGACAACCAAACCAAGGCCCGATGATGTTCCCTGGACATACCTGATCACCACATTAAGGCCTGATGACGTTCGCTTGCCTGGACATACCTGATCAACACACCAGTACAAGATGACGTTCCCTGGCCTGGACATACCTGATTACCACACCAGTACCAGATGACGTTCCCTACACATACCTGATCACACCAAGGCCCGATGATGTTCCCTGGACATACCTGATCACCACAGGAGTACCAGATGACGTTCCCTGGCCTCGACATACCTGATTACCACACCAGTGCCAGATGAAGTTCCCTGGACATGCCTGATCACCACACCAAGGCCCGATAACGATCGCTGGACATAGCTGATCACCACAGCAGTACTAGATGACGTTCTCTGGCCTGGACATACCACACCAAGGCCCGATGACGTTCCCTGCACATACCTGATAACACCAAGGCCCGATAATTTTCCCTGGACATACCTGATCACCACAGGAGTACCAGATGACGTTCCCTGGCCTCGACATACCTGATCAGCACACCAGTACCAGATGACGTTCCCTGGACATACCTGATCACCACACCGAGGCCCGATAACGATCGCTGGACATAGCTGATCACCACAGCAGTACCAGATGACGTTCCCTGGCCTGGACATACCACACCAAGGCCCGATGACGTTCTCTGGACATACCTGATCATTACACCAGTACCAGATGACGTTCCCTGTCCTGGACATACCTGATTGTCATACCAGTACCAGATGACGTTCCCTGGACACACCTGATCACCACACCAATACCAGATGACGTTCCCTGGCCTGGACATACCTGATTACCACACCAGTGCCAGATGACGTTCCCTGGACATACCTGATCAGCACACCAGTACCAGATAAAACCCGGTGTTTGTCCGAGGAGAAAACCTAGCCAAGGCATGTAGTAATCGTCAGCTGGACGAAGCAACCGGAAACTCTCCATTTGAACTCCTGTTGATCTGGCATATTCTTTGTACAAGCCTTCCAGTCCCCCAACCTTGGAAAAAGCTAGATTGAAAGCAAATATAAATTATAGAATCCAGTCGTGGAAGTAGACATTCGTATACCAGCTGTTAACCAAATTCACGTTTTGTGTCAATAATCGCAAAACCGATCACCAAACCAACAATCAACACAATCCAACAAAGAAGTCAGACGAAATGTTGAAAAATGGGAAAATGAAAGCAAAATGCAGAGGAAACAGGGAAATGTGAAGATCAAGTATTACCGCTCAGAAACGGAGCAAATTCCCCGCTGTAAGCCTGAGCAATGTACATACAAACAGTTAACCCTCAACGACAGCATCATGCCTCCGTATCAGATATTTACGACATTAAAAACCTACGAACTTACCATACTACTTTGAAGAGCAAGAAAGAGTTGTCTCGTGTGTATGAACTGGTCTGCAACTGATGTACCTCAAGATTATTCTTATATCTAGTCCATTCTATTTGCCACATCGACCATGAAAACCGGTCCCACTGGGACTTTGATTCAACATCACGCTACCATCACACGGAAAGTCAAAAGTGAGAGCTAAAATCAAGACCTTTGAAACATCGTGAATACTGTGTTGGTACATTCTCCAAGTTCCATGATGGTCGGTAAGACCAGCAACTAAGATTTGAGGGGAACTGTTCCCGTTAGCAGCCTAAAATTGAATACTTCGTTCAGTATGGTTTTCAAAATCACTGCTCCTCGCACCCTGCAAGTCATCGCGTGACGTCATAGAGATATGACCTACATTTAAGTCACAATTTTCGATAAATGATCAGCTATGAATGCTGAAATTTTGGAAAAAGATCAAAGGTCTTATAGCACACCAATGGACTGAGTAATGTTTTCTAGAACTATATTTAGCGAAATGTGTGGTTTGGCTCCAACCGTTTCACATACATCGTTATCACTACACATCTCATTTACACAATTATCAAAACAAACAGACGTTGTTTTCACTATTAACCAACTAAAACTATTCAAAATGAATTATGGGATAAATAGGATATGCAATTTGTGACCCATTATATCAAATTTATTAAACTCGTGATGTAATTTTTCTTTACAATGAAAAATCACACGACTTCTTTAATAAAACTGACATAACGGGTCACTGATTGTATATTCTTTATTAATCACTCTGCGTTACGCAAGAAAGGAAAATAAGGATCAAGGAAAGTAACGCTTTCGTCCGAAAGTTTTTTTAGCACTTGGCCAATTAGGCGCTGAACTCGCAAGCTAAAATGCCACTCTCGTAACAGATAATTAAAGTTATAAAATTCAGCTTTCTTTGGTTATAGAATCCAGCTCTTTGGTTATAGAATCCAGCTGTCTTTGGTTATAGAATCCAGCTCTTCCAGGAGCGATTGCGTTCTTATGCCAACAGGTTGTCACCTTTCTAGAGATCTACCGTGCTTTGCCCGGGTGTGAAACGCCAACCATAATAATACTTAAATAAATTACTTATTTTAGTAACTAAGAGTCGATACCTACCATAACTCATCACTACTACACCCCCTATCAACGCCACAACAAACTGAAATGGATCGATGATGCTGATAGGTTTCAGATTTCCTACAAAATAAACATACAGAAGTATATTTTATCTTCCTGCCTTTATGTCGCAGTTCAGTAAAAACCCTCCAAAGATTGTGAATCAGTTAATTTCCCATGGGCAGGATGTGTACGATTTGTACAGAATATCATGAACCACAGACGAGTGCAAGAAATGGCAATGAAGGATCAGACAGAAATGTTATAAATTCAAGAGAATTTATATGCGTTTCTACAGTCACTATGCCGTGCTATGCAGATCGTGATAAGTAGCACGATATAAGTCTTGTGAGTAGTATAGCGTTTTTCATTAACATGGTGGGTGAAAACACTGCGGTAAAACCAACATGTGTGTTCAGGTAGTGATGAGGAATAACAGGACTGTCACCTATCTGCCTCACGCCAACCAGCAGCTTGATCAATCCAAGTATGATGTAAGTCATGAAATAAGGCCAGCCAGAAGGAGCCACAAACGGGTGGAACAATGACGCAACGTGAAGGTCTACCTAAAAACAAAAATGAGCAACCACTTATGAGATGAATTTATCATATATTATAGTCTAGAGATTTCCATTCATTTTACAGTTTTTATTTATTTCATTAGCGTTTAATGTCATAATACATGTATACCCATGAAGATAAAGAAATAGGATTTAAAGGCTATATCTACTTTGATAAGTTGTGTTCGCGATAAAAACAATCCTGCCAGTTTGTAATGATAAATAGATTAGAAAAGAACAGGTTTTTCCGCGAATGTGATTCAGCTGTCGTTGTCTGAGGTCGACATGTAACATCATCCTCTTTGTGTGTTCCGTGAAGTTGTTACAACTCTCGCTGTTTGAGGTCGACATGTAATATTATCCTGTTTGTGTGTTCCGCGAAGTTGTTACAGCTCTCGCTGTTTTCAGGTCGACATGTAGTATCATCCAGTTTGTGTTTTCCGTGAAGTTGTTACAACTCTCGCTGTTTGAGGTCGACATGTAATATTATCCTGTTTGTGTGTTCCGCGAAGTTGTTACAGCTCTCGCTGTTTTCAGGTCGACATGTAATATCATCCAGTTTGTGTTTTCCGTGAAGTTGTTACAACTCTCGCTGTTTGAGGTCGACATGTAATATTATCCTGTTTGTGTGTTCTGTGAAGTTGTTACAGCTCTCGCTGTTTGAGGTCGACATGTAATATCATCCTGTTTGTGTTTTTCGCGAAGATGTTAGAACTCTCGCTGTTTGAGGTCAACATGTAATATTATTCCGTTTGTGTGTTCCGCGAAGTTGTTACAACTCTTGTTATTTGAGGTTGACACATAATATCATCCTGTTTGTGCGTTCCGTGAAGTTGTTTCAACTCTCGCTGTTTGAGGTTGACCTTTCACATCACCTACGCTCTGAATAAGACAAACGGACGAAAGGCCAAGTTAGAACTTCGTTGATACAACAAAAATAGACCCGAGACGCCCCTAGAGCTCCATTGACGTCACGCAGTTAGACACCCTATGATCTCGACTTGATATGAAAACCACCTGGGCCCATTTGTTCGAAAGTGTATTAACTAATGCTGGTATTAAGTCATATTTTATATTTAAAATTGTACATTACCTCAGCAGCTAATGCAATTCCCCAAAGTCAAATTATAACAGCAACAGTTTTAGTTCATATTTAATATACGGGTGCAATTTTTTTAGATTAAGTTGTAAGTACAAAACCGAAGACTTCACAAAAGTTATGTCTGGTGTTGAGTCTTAAACTAGTTTTGAACAACCGGGTCCAACTGATAGATGGTCACGGATTAAATTCTGCCATGATTATACATATACATCTTGCTTTAGGGCGAACCCAGGCATCACAACTTACCGATAACTTTGTTATTATGTAAAGAACAATGGAGGAAATCGCAAAGAACACACGCAAACGTTTCCCACCAAACCTCTTGGAGAGATATTCCGGGGTTGTGCTTACCTAATGGAAAACAATCAAAACAAGAGAAAATTAAACTGGCCAACGTATGAGTAACATTCTCGCACTCCGCAACCGTTTATTTAGCTTAGTTTTTCTTTTCATCTTTACATAATTATGGATTGATTCACGAAAATTGTACTCACACCACATGCCATGTACACAGGAACAAAGATCCAGCAAAGTAACTGTATTACCAAGATAGCCTGAAAACCAAAATCAATTCAATGTAGTAAGTCATATAACTACAGTGCGTGTATAACTACAGCGCGTGTATAACTACAGCGTATATATAAATAGGGTGTATGTATAACTACAGTAGGCTATATGTATAACTATATTGCGTGTAAAACTCCAGTTCATGTTGACCTGCAATGCGTTTGTAACAACAGTAACTGTGTAACTACAATGAATGTATAATTACAGTAGGTGTAGAACCAGTACGTGTGTAACTACAGTTTGTGTATGTAACTAGAGTGCGTGTATTACTACAATGCATGTGTAACTACAATGTATGTATAACAACAGTGTGTGGACACCTGTAGTGTGTGTGTAACTACAGTGCTTTTCTGCATATAGTGACACAATACCCAAAAAGTGTTGCAATGTTTGGAAAGATCAATAAAGAGCAATTTTATTTTCTTCTTTTTTTTTCAAAAGTGGAAAGGCCCAGCACACAGAAGCATTATTGGACTGGTCTTTCAGTTGTATTCAAGAATATTTTCCCCGTTTCATCCAGACCTCGCCATGTAAATGTTAACCGCTAACATGGCGGCAATGCTGGTCAAATGTGTGTGTGTCGCTCTCTACATATTCTGTAGTTTGCTAATATCGACGCCTCTTGCCCGTAATGAGAAGTTTGGTGCATTTAACATGAATACGGACGACAGGTCCCTATTTACAATCGTTGCCCCCGGGGGGAAATATCAGGATATTTCGTCGACCTCCATTATCTACCAAACCTTCCATGCACGATGGCGGACAGGCCCCATGATCAGAGGCGGGGCACACCAAGGGGGAACAAGCAGTAGGTGTCCCAACCTGTACCTGATACTGCTTACCCTTATGATCAGCGGTGACATTGAAATGTGCCCAGGACCCACCTATAAGCTTTATTGCCAAAATACAGAAAACATATCGGGTGCAGACAAACTCGAACAGTTCAATGTGAATCTCAGCCGCATTGAATCAGGTCTACATCAGAGACGTGGTCTGAACTAGAATTGTCACTTTCGCGATTATGTAATGCCATTGACCCAGATCGAGATGTTGTGATTCTGACGGGTGACTTTAATCGCGCAAATATCAAGTGTGGGTCAACAAACAATGGGTTGAAGCCTTACGGTTGGACCACGGGTCAGTCTGACAACTTCACGGATACTTTAGCTGAATACGCTTTAACTCAGTTCAATAACAACGCGACCTGCAATGGCAAGGTGTTAGATTATGTGTGTGCCCGAGGGACGAAGTGTGACGTTTTACTAGTAGAGAACATTGAGTTACAGACACCAAGCGCTTCACTGTGAACAACATCTCCAAAGTGTGCCTAAATTAACCTACCCCAACAGGCGCATGTACAATTTCGAAAGGCTGACTTTCCTTATCTAAAACGGATTCTTTCATCAGTGTGCTGGAACTCTCTCATAGACAACGCAGACGTTAATGGAGGTATATATCCAATTATAGCATAGACGGACACGCACTCGAAAGAGTTGAGACGGTGAAAGATCTTGGGATAACATTAACCAGTAGTCTGAATTTTAGAGTACATATCACCAATACGTTTAGAAAAGGTTATAAAAATGCTTCGTTTTCTCAAGCCATCGTGCATTTCTTTTACAAAAACCAAGTCACTTATGTCCCTGTACAGATCTTTAGTTCGCTCCAACTTGTAGTACGGGTCAATTATATGGTCCCCCACCCAAAAATATCTCTCAGACAAGTTAGAGTCAGTTCAAAAAAAGTTCATCAAATAGGTTTGTTTTAAAACTAATGGCGCTTATTCTTATGAAAGATTTTTATGAACAATGTCCATTAAATCAACAAATAATACACTCACAGAGAATTCTCGGGCGCCCATGGAGATCCCAAATGCAGCCCCAGATTGCGACAGACCAAAGAACTGCTCACTTCCAATGTTACAGACGAACAGCGAAGCTCCAATCTATAGGATATGAGAAAGCAAGATATATGAATTTGATTGGTGTTTTAGAGCATACCCAAGAATAGTTCACTTATAAGACGGAGACCAGCAATTCCGAGGGAAACCCGCGACCATCCACAGGTTACTGACGTATGGCCGGAAAGGAAGTCTGCATAACATTTCGTTGTAATCATTTGCAAAACCTAGGTGACCTGGTGATATCCCTCGACGCCTACATAACAGTAATGATAATATTGGGACGGCCAGTAGTCATTCTTGAGTCAGGAGACATGACCTCCAAGAGGCTAAACATTTCGCCAGATGCCAATAACATCTAATCTAGTGATTGCTGGATGTTCCTCTTCCTCTTCCTCATACCACTATCTATTAATCACTCACGCTCCATCTATTCATCACTCACTCTCCATCTATTCATCGCACACGCCCTATCTATTCATCACTCACGCTCTGTCTGTTCATCACTCACGCTCCATCTATTCATCACTCACACTCCATCTATTCATCGCACACGCCCTATCTATTCATCACTCACGCTCTGTCTATTCATCACTCACGCTCCATCTATTCATCACTCACGCTTCATCTATTCATCGCACACGCCCTATCTATTCATCACTCACGCTCTGTCTGTTCATCACTCACGCTCCATCTATTCATCACTCACACTCCATCTATTCATCGCACACGCCCTATCTATTCATCACTCACGCTCTGTCTATTCATCACTCACGCTCCATCTATTCATCACTCACGCTCCATCTATTCATCGCACACGCCCTATCTATTCATCACTCACGCTCTGTCTGTTCATCACTCACGCTCCATCTATTCATCACTCACACTCCATCTATTCATCGCACACGCCCTATCTATTCATCACTCACGCTCTGTCTGTTCATCACTCACGCTCCATCTATTCATCACTCACACTCCATCTATTCATCGCACACGCCCTATCTATTCATCACTCACGCTCCATCTATTCATCACTCACGCTCCATCTATTCATCGCACACGCCCTATCTATTCATCACTCACGCTCTGTCTATTCATCACTCACGCTCCATCTATTCATCACTCACGCTTCATCTATTCATCGCACACGCCCTATCTATTCATCACTCACGCTCTGTCTATTCATCCCACACGCTCTATCTGTTACCCACTCACGCTCTGTCGTCACGTATATATACTGTAACCATTCATCCTTCATCTCCATTTCTTTGTACCAATACGTGCCCTCTATAGGACTCTGGTTTCTCGGTTTCCTCTATTTTTGTACCCACTACTCATCCACTCAGTTCCTTCATTATATCAAACATAACATATATCTTTCCGTAAATACTTCGTTCGCAACTGATGAACTTTCTCAATTCGTTTATTTTATTATAGGTCTTTATAGGCGTTCCTTCCCAGGCATACCCTTCATTAAGTCGTCTATTCGCTACTATTTGAATTCCCCAAATCGTTTCTCAATCCCTAATCATTCCCTTTTTCAGACCTCCATTTCCTTCCCCAAGACGTACCTATCCTTCATGGCCTACATTAAAATATTCTTTAGGTATCTAGTTACTTTCCTCCTTCAGTCGTACAACAGGTCTTCATCTCTCCAAAAAAAATTACGAATGTCGGACTTGGTTCATGTTCCTTCTCAAGTCGCACTTTCGGTGACCATTTCCTTCCTCAAGTTGTCCAATACATCTTCATTCTCTTTCTCAAATCGTCCAGTAGATCTTCATTCTCTTCCTCCAGTCGTCCAATAGATCTTCATTTTCTTCCTCCAGTCGTCCAATAGATTTCCATTACTTTCTTCGAATCGTTCCTTCGTTAATCATTTCCCTCCGAATTTGTAACGTATCTGTAGATTTAGTACATTCCTCGTAAATTTCGGCAAATGTAAGAGAAATGTCTCGTGATTTGATCACGTTCAATGGCGGAAGCCTCTTTTTTGCTTCTGCGGCACGAGTTAGCTGCAAATACTGTTACCGAAAATCTAGCTAAGAAGAGAAAGGTAGACGTTAGAGCGTGCCTGATGTGTGGCGCCCGGATAGTTCCTCACGTCCTCCATTCCCAAGTCATTCGGGCCCTATCTAGTCAATTCAATCTTCTTTTCCACTCCTTCAGGATGCAAATCTTGTATTCTATTCTTTACTTTTAGATACAATGCAGTCATCTAGTCCACTCAGGTGATACCTAGCTAATCGATATTTCCAAACTCTATTATTTTCTCCAACGTCCAAAAACTATATCAGCACCTTCAGACTTTTTCAGATTCATACATTCTGATTCCACTCATAACATTCATCTCAACATTTGCTTCAGTGATTACACACATTCAATAAAAAAAACTCTCCACCCAGTATAAATACAACAATTTTCAAGTAGTTCAATCTTTCAACTTTATTTCTATATTAATCACAATATCTCTCAATTTTTTCTTGCATTTGTTTGGCCACATTTCCTTAGTTATTCAAATAAACATACCTGCATCCATCTTACGGAACGTCCCCCTAGAATATGTCCGCTGGCAGGGTCTTTGTATTCTCTGAACGTCGCCTGAATAAAGATAGAAATCCAGTATCCCCGTAAATGTCCAGATCCCAAGTGTGTGTGTGTGTGTGTGATTGAGTTTTTAAGTAATACATAAATTTTGAGTCATATGACGACGAGGAGATTTGGTATGTGTGTAAGTGCTGTGTGTTCTTGTAATAAGGTAAGTCCATGCTGCCAAAGTGCTACCGCCACTTAAGACACCAAGCGTGACACTCCATCCAATCAAATTGTACTGACCCAGACTAACCAATCCTGTTTCCTTGTTATAACCTCTCTGTGCTGAGCTTCCATTCAAGGCACCAACAAGTACCATTTTTAAGTGTTTCGTATGATCTGACCCGGGGTTGGGCTTGGGTTTCCCAACTTCGAAGAGGACGCTCTAACCACTAGTCAACAAAAGCGGTTCCCCAGTGTATATAAAGAACAGGACACTTCCGGAATTAAACTCGTATCTTAATAATTTCCCTTCCCTTCTTCCCTTACGCGTCTCTACCCACACTATACACCCCCGTCATAGAACCCAGGCTTAACCTTTCGCTCCAAGCGAAAATAAAGCTACTCTGGAATTTGTTTACTTTTGAAGTAATGGTAATTTAGGCAATAAATATAAGAAAAACAAATGGCATCGGCCAATAATGTGGACAGCGTCCTCATGGTGAAGAGAAATGTAACCGAAAAGTACAGTCGTTGAAATCTCGACAGCTCATAAATAGCTGTCCACAACGATTTAATGAATTATAACAATAGCGGTAACTCACATATATCCACACCACGACGATGGTGACGAAATACAGGATAACGGCTACGACGTCCCCTGTATCCGAGGACACACCGGTATAACCCGGAGGCAGATTATCACGTGGCGAGGTGAACATGATTGCCAATTTCCTCCTTCTGTGTTAATTATAAATAAAAATAGATACATAACGGACACAGCAGTTTACAGATAAGATATATTTCAGAAGATAGCTTGGTATATGCCTAAACCGTTTAAGATGCCCTGCTGACGTTTCAAGTATTGCAATTTTAAATAGGCCTATCCATGACTGTTTGTATAATGATGCTTTGATATTGACTGTCTACAACATGCAAATAAAAAAAAGATGAGATGTGAGATAAACCGTAACAGTTTTCGCTGATATACAATGAGATGATGTTGTTGTTTTTTACTAATACCACTCGTTAAAATAGAATATTTTACAATTCTACAATTTTCGTCACACCTAACTAACACCCTGCACGTAAATTTAAGTGATGAGAGATCTATCTTCGGATTAACACAAAACCAGGTTAACTTAATTGACAGAATTATACATCACCAAAAAGGCTATACAGCAGAGCAAAGTATTAAGTATAAATACATCTGCTTGGTGACGTACTTTAAACTTCAATCAGTTCCCAAAGTATATGGAATTTGAACAAATTTATTATGTAGGAATGTGACATCGATGAGCTGTTTTCACAAATCCTCGTGTATCTCCCAGCCCTGACTGAAGACAATGAACGCTGTCTAATACACATGCGCATACATGTCCAATGGCTTCTTTTAAGTAATTCGGGTCGAGGGCATCCGTGGTTAGCACGCCAGCGAAGCGCAATGATCCGGGAGCCTCTCACTAATGCGGTCACTGTGAGTTCAAATCCAGCTCATGCTGGCTTCCTCTCCGGTCGTATGTGGTCTTGCAGCAATCTGCAGATGATCCCGAGTTTCCCCGGGTTCTGCCCGGTTTCCTCCCACCATATTCTGGCTGTCGCCGTATAAGTGAAGTGTGTTTGAGTATGGCGTAACAAACCAAATAAATAAATAAATAGGTACTTCGGTTCCAAGCTGAGCAGTGTGTTGTTGATTCTCTGCCTTTGCGGTGATGGTTTGGTGATTGCAGCAAACTGTTACAGATCACAAGCGACTACTGTGTCTGATGTGTGATAAGAAAATCAAACACTACTGAAAGAACCATTAATCATATGTATATCGGATAAATAACATTACGGATATTACAACATATTACTCAAAAAGATTCCAGATCACAGTAGATCTTTTCCGGTGTTAAACTGTCACAACATTCCGAAAATAGGGTCCGAAATTGTTAAAGTTAACTGGTAGAGTATAGATAGTACTTCACATGGGCAAAAGACAAGAACATTCAAGCTCTGTGTGCTTTTACAATCACAGAAATATCCACACAATATATGAGAATTATTTAATTTCACTAATACACCAGCACCATTCTCAACACATTTGCAAAAAAGGTGCCAAAATCTGATCTGTCTGCACATTTACATATGTTGTGTCATATAGTATTTATCACAGCAGGCTCACTTGCATATTTTTGTTCATAAAATATCTCCGATTTGATGAAAGGGGTAGACAATGATATTTCTTGACACTTTGGAACTTAAAATCCTTGAGATGTGCGTGAGGATGCATTTTGGAGCTACTCCCAATTCTCTAGAAGGCCAAACTCTATCATATAACTGTTAACGTCCCTAACAAATACTATCCCTGCACACTATTCATGTGCAAACAAATACTGATTTACTTTATTGTAAAAACATTATGCTAGATTATTTCATTTTGTCGCGAAAGTTTCATTTATCTCCATTTATTTCCTTTTAGTGCTTTAGTATGTAAGATTCTGACATATATCTCTTCAATGATAACTGTCTCATTTACCAATATGTAGGTAAAGATTCATCTCCAAACGTGAACCCAGTTCATGGAAGAGAGAAGCCATAACGAAAACGGTGTTGATTTTAAAGCACGATGAAGCAGATTTGCATATGTGCCTCTATAGGTTAGCATTCGCTTCAGTGTAGAGTGCCACAATGACGACATTTATTTTGAGTGATTGGATGAGGGATACTGATGGCTTCAAGCGGGCAAAAGAGTTCTTGGCGGTGTTTGTAATGAAATTAGCGGCTTTACATATGTGACAACTTCCCTGCATATTCACAGTTGTTTTCAAAAATAACTTTTTTACCCTGTAGTAAAAACATTTGTTACAAATGCATGAGTGCAATCCACTTTCGTTTTACTTACGCGTTAACGTTTACTCTGTGCCACTGAGCAGTCTTAATATCCTTTTAGTCCGTTCTTTAGTGAGACAATAATAGTACAGTTGAAGCATGGTGGTTGAACATTGATTGGCCTGGCGATGTCCTTAACATGGGTGAATCAAGTCATCCTGTTGGATGAATATGTCAAATACATCTCTCCCTGCAGCACAGTGTATTGCTAGGCGTTAACACTAGACCAGTTGGAAGCCGGAGGTTTGTGGGGTTGTATGCACCAAGAACAAGGGAGATACATCCCACTCGCCACTGCAGAAACTTACTCACATTGAGTGTCTTCCATTCAATTTAATTACCTTTTCAAACTCACATTTATCTTCAGTTCCTGTAGTATTAATATATAATAAACTACTGATGAACATCCTTGTACCAACCTGACATGTCTGGTATTGTGTAAGGTTGATATATGTCACACTACTGGTGAACACACGTGCACCTAAGTGACATGTCTACTGTACCTACTGTGTAGTGCTGATCTAGAACACTTTACTGCTGAACACACGTGAGCCTAACTAACATGTCTGCCGTATCTGTAGTGTTGATCTACACTACTGAGGAACATGCCTGTGCCTAAGAGACATATCTACCGTATCAGTAGTATTGATATATTTCACACTACTGATGAATGCGTGTACCTAACTGACATGTCTACTGTACCTGTAGTGCTGATATATATCACACTACTGATGAACATAAGTGTACCTAGCTGACATGTCTACTGTACCTGTAGTGCTGATATATATCACACTACTGATGAACATAAGTGTACCTAGCTGACATGTCTACTGTACCTGTAGTGCTGATATATATCACACTACTGATATATCACACTACTGATGAACATAAGTGTACCTAGCTGACATGTCTACTGTACCTGTAGTGCTGATATATATCACACTACTGATGAACATAAGTATAGCTAGCTGACATGTCTACTGTGCCAGTAGAGTTGATGTATATAACACAACTGATGAACATGCCTGTACCTAAGAGAAATATCTACCGTACCTGTAGAGTTATCATATATCACACTACTGATGAACACTTGTCTAATTGCCATATCTACTGTACCTGTAGTGCTGATATATATCACACTACTGCTGGACATACGTGTACCTAACAGACAGGTATATTGTACCAGTAGATTTGATATATAAATCACACTACTGAGGAACATACGTGTACCTAACTGAAATATCCACTGTACCTGTAGTGCTGTACATTACACTTCTGATGAACACGAGTTTACTTAACTGACATGTCTATCGTATCTGTAGTGCTGATATAAATATAAGCGCCATGTCCGGCATTCATATACCATTCGTAGTCCGTAAAGGGCGTTCCAAGTCGATAATCGCAAGATCCATTTCCAAAACAACGTTTAACACTAGCTCCCAAAGACAAAGGTATGTAACAAATTATACAAATAAGAGATAAAGCCGGTAACACACAAGAGAGAAGCGGTCTTCAGTTTTCAATGATGCCGGGCAGACAATGAATATTCCAGGCATGAATTTCATATCAAAGTTCAAATTCGTAGTCCATGAATGAGTTCCGTGTCAAATAACAATTAAACAAGTATCTCAGTGGCGCTTTGATTGCAACTGTTCATAAAGGCATCATGCTGATGTAATGAGCATGGCTACCTTTACGGCCCCTAGCCCCAGGTTAAGCGGTATTAGATACAGTTCGAAAATGACAAGCGTTACATACCTTAACCGAACAGATTGTGATTCAGTACTTAACTGACAAGTCTACTGTACCTGTAGTGCTCAAATATTACACTACTGATGAACACACGTGTACCTAACAGACATGTCTACCGTGCCTATTGTGTAGTATTGGTATATAAACCACTGCTCATGAACACCTACGTACCTGACAGACTTGAGTTCTGTACCTGTATGTGCTAATATAAAACAGACAAAGACAACATTTTCAATTACAGTGTATATCTTTTTTGACGAAGTCAGTGCTTAAATAATTGTGTTCCTCAGAGGCAACCATCTTGCATGCCGATGAATGGAGCCATCATCCTATTATCTTCACATACGGTGTGTACAATTTTCATTGGTAGTTGATTCTGCACTCTTGCAGAGGCGTCTTAAGATACATGAGAGACACGCGTTGTAACAGACATGTACAGTGTTTAAAGTGTTTGTAGGCCTCCTTGAGAAACGTAGAAAGCTCAGAACATATTTAAGCTTTTTAACCTGAGCAATCTGAAATCATATTGCAGCCTAATCCCTCCCAAAAACGTCATTTTACATCACTACACGTGTGACGCACTAATTCGCGTTGTAAGAGGACACCATATCTACTTTACTACATAATCTTACCTGCGTTCAAAAAAGTGAATGTCGCAATCGTTGATCGTGACTTCTGCGCACTGTTGTTATCGATCAGAAGAATACAATCTCGCTAAGTTTTTGATAGGCTGCTTCCAATGTCCTCGCCACGGCTGACCTCAATTGTTACAAAACCTCACGGAAATCTAGCAAGCAAAATGTATACTGCATAAAATTTACCCCCAGGCGGAAACTACATGGGGATTCCCCTATCCTGAAGTATATTTCTGGAGCCAATTAAAATGCGACTTTCAACCAATTTACTGTGCAAAGTAACCAGGAGATCCAGAGGCATTAATTTACATCTTATAACGCAAGAAATTACGTGTGCTGACCTTATGTGACTGTCGTGTTTTTCCGCGAGGTCTATTAGCTTTGACGAAAGAAATGCAATGTATACAAATGGTGTTGCCAAGTCGTACAAGAATAGTATGTAAATAGGTGACAAATGCTGTATAGGCCAACTCCTTGATAATAGACATCCGCTCAGCACATCGTGCGGCCGTAAGTGGGAAGGTCTGGCTACAACGGATGGTCGTGGGTCTCCCCTAGGCTGTGCCGGGTTTCCTCCCACCATAATGCTGGCCGCCATCGTATAAGTGAAATATTTCATATTAGTACGGCGTAAAACACCAATCAAATAAATAAATAAATAAACACATCGTGCGATCTCCTCATATCGTTCCCAGGGCTGTACAAATGGACTTACAGCATGTAAGTTACCGCTAATTCGGTTTCAGCGCAACTGGTCAACTTTCCCGGCTGCGTGACTAAGGTGATTTGAGAAGACGAAACTGTCTGAAACTATCGTACATTATTTTTTCTTCAGTTTCCTTTATTCCCATAAAATGCTGTAAGGAAATAAATTTACCCTTCGGCAATATGTGCCATTATATACTTGTGAGATTTGAGATGGTCTGACGTCACCAAGTCAATTCAAGTTCTCATTCCTTTCACAGGATGTTTTGTGAATTATAATATTTACTTTTATTCTCACTAAATTTGCACCCATTCAGCAAGATGCTCTCCTGGATAATGGATAAAATGTGGAATCGTTGGTCAGGTATAAAAGCCGGATGCACACTTTTTACGAACCCCATCTTTAAACATTGTATTATATTTTTTTCATTTATAATTTGTGAGTGTCTGACCTACTAGTCAGGGAGCTGGGCGAGGTTTAATTAACATGGAAGGTACAAAAGGTTTGAGGTGAACGGGGTGTAGCACTACGCAGCCTTTACGCAGAGCAGCCATTCTTACGTCCCGGAGGTGGTGGATGTGATAGGGGACGCCACCCGAAAACCCCCAAAATTGGATTTAATTAACATGAAAGGTACAAGCTTCATATTTATGCCAAATGATTATGGGCACCACACGTAATCCAAATCTGCAAAGTGAGAGTGGAATTTGTGGTGGAAAGATCACTTAAGAAAGACGTTAATTATCACTAATTAAGGCTTTAATTAACACAAAACGTACAAGTATGGACCAAAATCAGGAATGTAGAAGGTGGTTGCATGGTTGAGAATCACTAAAGTAAGAATGATAATTGTGGTGGAAATGTCTCGTAAGAACAGGCCAAAGGTCACTAATTAAGCCAGGAAATTGCCATATCTCTTGAACTAAATACATTTCCCCTTCTGTGTATGTTATAGCCTGCACCGTGATTCAGTCGAGCGTTCTCGAGACTTCGGTGTTTATTGTCATTGTTGTAAATAGAGTGTACATTCCGGAAATATGTATCGGTGTTGTAAACACGATTACGATCAAACCATCCAGAGTTTTATTTACTTTAGTCTACAAATATGAGCGACAGAGTTGTGAAGCTCACAGCCATTTATTCAAGTCTACCTGAGTGTCAGCGTCGGCGACGAAGTATTTCGCAGGTGATCTTTTCCGCTCGGAAATTCATTTGCAACAAACATGCCAGATACCAGCGCAAAATATGCCGGCGATTCCACTTTGTGCAGGTAGTGTCTCCCGATCCAGCGAACTTCGACGCTAAAGACGACCGACCTAACCAGTCAAGCAACATGGACCCGTAACTGTTGTGTCACACGCATACCCTTACCGACCCAGAGAGTGCCGCTCTCTACCTCTCGCTGTACATCACTGCCACCAATAAAAATTTTTCAGAACAGAAATCTTCACCAACACCGAGGTCACTGGGGTCACGGTAATGGGGCAGGAAGTGATGTCAGAAAACACAAACAATCCTCGTCTATATTAATACTTTATACATATGCATTCTCTTTATCTAAAGAACGTGTAGCATTACTCTAACCAACACCTAAAACAATTTAATTCATGAATGCTGATTAAATAGTTCTGCGGGAGGACACAAGTGATGGGAATAATCATATACAAGCCTTCGTGCATTTCACGTGTTCCAAAGGTCAAGGTTGTCTATTAGTGGCAGTGATGTAAAGCGAAATGTAGAGAACAACGCATGCGCTGTAAGCAGTATGTGTCACATGATTTACAAGATAACGTGATATTACTTACTGACCATGACCAACGACCAAATCGTCCTAATGTTTCTGGGGGCCTCCGTGGCTCAGTTGGTTAGCGCGCTAGCGCAGCGTAATGACCCATGAGCCTCTCACCAATGCGGTCGCTGTGAGTTCAAGTCCAGCTCATGCTGGCTTCCTCTCCGGCCGTAAGTGGGAAGGTCTGCCAGCAACCTGCGGATGGTCGTGGGTTTCCCCCGGGCTGTGCCCGGTTTCCACCCACCATAATGCTGGCCGCCGTCGTATAAGTGAAATATTCTTGAGTACTGCGTAAAACACCAATCAAATAAATAAATAAATAAATCCTAATGTTTCTGTTACAATGCGACGAGTATCGACACCGTATTTTGCAGAAGTTCGGCCTTACAAGTGAAAGAAAATCCGCATACTGCCTCCCTGGCTGAGATTCACAAATCAAAAACAACTTTCATTTTATTTACATGTTCTTTGGTGTCAGCTACGGAAACCCAGCCCCTCTTGGCACTTTCTTTCTAGGCAATATCCTGCAAGTCACCACATTAGAGAAATATCACTAAATGTTTTCAGCCTTTTTGGTCGTTTTTTGCCAATATGCATGTCCCTTCGTTATGTTGGTGGGGATTGCAGCAACACGTCTTTGAATGGCCTGAGTATCTGACTCTCCATAGCGGTACCTAGCCGGCATATGAAAATGTTGGACAGCGCTTGTACGAGATTTCCAACCATAAACAGTGTCCGTCCTGGACTGAGAATTTTCACATTTCCACTCTTTCACTTTTCGTGGTATACCACTCTGCGACTCTGGTTGGCGAAGTCTAACGTTGGTTGAAAATACCTTGTCTTCTACCAACATGATATGCATATATCGTACGTCACACGTGGGAAAATGAACTAGAACTTTAATTGCCTACGGCATAAAAGAAGCGAAAGGATAGCTTTGATGTGTATATAACTGCTTCAAACTTGTGCTCAGCCAGAACAGCATACAGTATATAGTGTGTCTCCCAAACACTCCCATATATTCAATGGCCTTCAATATAATAGTAAAGAACTAACTTGATCATCTGCAAATAAATACGCAACGTTGTTTAATAAGTAGAATTTGCTTTCAAATATCATAATAGTATTCGATAATAGGTAGTTAATACAAGCAAATGATACATACATAAAACGAACATTCATGAAAATATATTTATGTAAACTAGTGCTCAAAAGAAAGTATACACCAAAACAAATACATAAAAATCGCGCAAAGTAAAAAATTGAGAAATTGTCCATGATAAGCCCTACTACCCGTGTAAACGCCGATCCATCCAGGGAACAAACTGGCCCAACAAAGCAAGATTTGCCTAAACTTAGCATAAAATCGAAAAATGGCCCTTCCACGTGTAACACGACATGAACGTGCATTTTGGCGGTATAAATGAGTCGACGGGAAACGTTAGGAACACAGTCGTCAGAAAAACACCAGAGGTATGCCACGTTTGAGCCAACCATAATCTTGTCTCACCATAATTCTGCCTCATAATCTTCCCTCACTATAATCTTGTCTCACCATAATTCTGCCTCATAATCGTCCTTCACCATAATCTTGCCTCACCATAATCTTGCCTCACCATAATCTTGTCTCACCATAATCTTGTCTCACCATAATTCCCCCTCATAATCTTCCCTCACTATAATCTTGTCTCACCATAATTCTGCCTCATAATCATCCTTCAACATAATCATCCTTCAACATAATCTTGCCTCACCACAATCTTCCTTCAACATAATCTTGCCTCATCATAATCTTGTCTCACCATAATTCCCCCTCATAATCATCCTTCAACATAATCTTGCCTCACCATAATCTTGCCTCATCATAATCTTCCTTCAACATAATCTTGTCTCACCATAATTCCCCCTCACAATCTTCCCTCACTATAATCTTGTCTCACCATAATTCTGCCTCATAATCATCCTTCAACATAATCTTGCCTCACCATAATCTTGCCTCACCACAATCTTCCTTCAACATAATCTTGCCTCACCATAATCTTGTCTCACCATAATTCTCCCTCATAATCTTCCCTCACCATAATCTTGTCTCACCATAATCTTGTCTCACCATAATCTTCCCTCACCATAATCTTGTCTCACCATAATCTTGTCTCACCATAATCTTGCCTCACCATAATCTTGTCTCACCATAATCTTGTCTCACCATAATCTTCCCTCACCATAATCTTGCCTCACCATAATCTTGTCTCACCATAATCTTCCCTCACCATAATCTTGTCTCACCATAATCTTGTCTCACCATAATCTTGTCTCACCATAATCTTGTCTCACCATAATCTTGTCTCACCATAATCTTGCCTCACCATAATCTTGTCTCACCATAATCTTGTCTCACCATAATCTTGTCTCACCATAATCTTGTCTCACCATAATCTTGTCTCACCATAATCTTGTCTCACCATAATCTTGTCTCACCATAATCTTGCCTCACCATAATCTTGTCTCACCATAACCTTGTCTCACCATAATCTTGTCTCACCATAATCTTCCCTCACCATAATCTTGTCTCACCATAATCTTGTCTCACCATAATCTTGTCTCACCATAATCTTGCCTCACCATAATCTTGTCTCACCATAATCTTGTCTCACCATAATCTTGTCTCACCATAATCTTGTCTCACCATAATCTTGCCTCACCATAATCTTGTCTCACCATAATCTTGTCTCACCATAATCTTGTCTCACCATAATCTTGTCTCACAATCTTCCCTCACCATAATCTTGCCTCACCATAATCTTGCCTCACCATAATCTTGTCTCACCATAATCTTGTCTCACCATAATCTTGCCTCACCATAATCTTGTCTCACCATAATCTTGTCTCACCATAATCTTCCCTCACCATAATCTTGTTTCACCATAATCTTGTCTCACCATAATCTTCCCTCACCATAATCTTGTCTCACCATAATCTTCCCTCACCATAATCTTGTCTCACCATAATCTTGCCTCACCGTGCATGTCCGTCAAATTAAGCAATGGACAAAAAAATAATAAGCCAACCGAAATGAAAATGAAGTGATCTACTTAAAGATGCAAAAGGAAAAGTTCCAGGTTAAAATGATGACTAAAATGCATGTGTAAGTCTTAAGTAACAGATGACTTAAACCAAATACCTGCGCTTTAATCAAATGATATATTAGAAAGACAAAGGCCGTATGTTAATCCAGAAAAAGTTCTTTGTCAGTCGAAAGCTGAAAATACGCTTCAGGTTTACAGTTAAAGCCCAACATATACATATACTAAAGGACATCAGCCTATACAATTAGTTCTAATTATGCCTGTAAGTATTAGGTTAGTGGCCAGCCTTGGATAGGCTTAGTTAAAGCTGTTTGTCAACTCTCAAAAAAAATAAACTGTTAAATTTAATAGAATGTCTGTTGCCTGACTGATGAAAGAACTCCGAACATACATGCAGCACAATGCAAGGAAACAAATTTTAATACCATAAGGTATGTTAATACCATGGCTACCTTAGGCATATTTTAAAATATACAAAACACAAGGCAGAGAAAAAATCTGTGCTGATAAATTAAGGTGAAATATCTGGGTGAAACCTTTGTGTGAAAATAGTAAATTGATGACGATCAATGACGCCCTAAAATAAAAATGTAGAAAAACAATGGTGAAGGCATCATCATCAAACAATGGTGAATGGTGCTGGTGCCCCGCACGATGTACATGTGGTGCATACATGCATATCACCGCCATTAAAACTGTTTCCAAACAGCTGCCCTGTATTTATCATCCATGGTACGCCCGCACTACCTTACTGACACCGTTTCCATGAAGCTCGTTAAACTAAGTAAGCCCTGCACTAATTTGACAACGAATGCTGTAGAGATATAAAGTACACTTAGCTAAGGGTTACTTAACACTAAGTGGATTTCCTTAAACCGGCCACTGATTTACAGCAGGGCCAAGATGACGAGAATAACCCTTCAAGTCGCCGAGGTGATGGCGGAAGGTGCATGTCCCGAGAAAAGTTTAGCGCCGCGGCTGAAAGTTAAAGACATTGCCTCTGCATTTCGCATAGTTCTGTCCACAAAGGAGTTCAGCATAACTATGGCTCCACAATGACCAGAACACATACAGGAACACTCCCACGGTCAGAATCACAACCAGTCCCACTATGAGAGCAGTTTTCGCCACACGATTTTGCCGAAGGTCAGAGATTTTCCGGAGATGCTCTTCCATCCTCCTCTCTTTCTCAAGGTCTCTGGTGGCCGTCTTAATTCCACATAACCAACTGAAGACCTTTCGTAAACACGTTTCGTTTTTCACTGGAAAATGCAATAACAATCTAAGCGTCAAATTTCAGCATCAAACATGACATTTGTGTACCACTGGTCGATCGAACAAGACATTTGTATACCACTAGTCGATCAAACATGTCATTTGTCTGCCACACCTCAGCCAAACTTGACATTTTGTATACCATCTAACATGACATCTGTATACCAATAGTCGATCAAACATGACATTTGTCTACCACACCTCAGCCAAACTTGACATTTTGTATACCATCTAACATGACATCTGTATACGAATAGTCGATCAAACATGACATTTGTCTACCACACCTCAACCAACATGGCATTTTGTATACCATTACACATGACATTTGTATACCACCCGGTCACGAAACATTCTTACCACTCCTTAATTAAACATGAAATGGCATATGTGCACAATTCGTTCATCAAGCATGATATTTATATACCATTCGTCAACCGATACAACGATTTCAGAGGAAAGTAGAAAACAGCAGCCTCCTGTCATTTTAATTCAAGGGCCGAAGTCGTGTAAGTGAAACATTCATGAGTGCGAGGTAAAACCCCCACCAAATCAATGAACTCAGGGCTGTTCTGTGCTTGGACACGGCGTGGCACATTTTGCTCAGCGGAGCAGTGATCCTTGATTGTTGACGAAAAAGACACCATTTGTTTTCCATATGCGTATATGAGTTAAAATGGTTAAAGGAAAACAATAGCATAAGTTCACCCACCTTCAGTCTGCACGACTGATTTGTCGATCCATTCCGGATCTCGGAAGGTCCTTATTTGGTAGTTCTTTTCCACCATAAAGACATGATCCGATCGTTCATCTGATGCAGCCATAGCCGGGTTGTCAATCCCGTGTACGTCATGATCAGCCGGCTCCCGACTTTTAGTGACGTTCTCAAATTCTGTCGTGTTCAACTCGCCCCGCCGGTCAGGGTGTCGTCTGGTCCAGAACGTTGTTCGTACCAGCTGAAACACAAGGCAAGCAGGTTTGTACAAGAGGGGTGGTGTTTGATGTTGGTCACACCCTTAAATTGTGATTGGTGCATAGTCACTTTACCCACGCCCAGCTGTCCTTCTGCTCTATCGTGTACACGACCTCCATTCCCGAACCAATTAAACCATTCAGAATTCAATTCACACTCTTTACAAGGTATGCATCGCTCTCTACGTTCGCCTGTCACAACTGCCTTCAACAGCAAATTTTATAGAGAAATCTTAAACAACGCCGTGGCCAGTGGGTTCACAGTGATGAGTAAGAAAGTTAAGTCAGAAAACACAAACAATCTGTCTCAGCGGGCACATACGCCGTAGGTAGTATGAACTGAATTCCGTCATGAGTTGGAAAGTCAATGCGTTGCTGTACATATTTTAATCTTTTAACTGATTGTGCTATCAGTCAGCGTGAGACAGTGGAAATTTTCCACATCTATGACAGGATTCACGAAGTACTCGTCGCTTTCATTGAACGTGACTACCATGACAGCCAACATTATAGGCATTACGTTGTCACGGCAGTTTCGCGCCTATAACAAGTTTCGTGAATCCGGACCAAGACGTATTCAGTACCCCCATTAGCAGTGCAATTCTGTGTATTTAGGGTGTGAAGTCTTTTTTCGCTGCCAGTCTGCCATATCTGGCGCACAAAAGCATCCTCGGTGTTAAAATGATGTATGTTTTCTCAACTTTGAGCAGGTATGAGTTTTAAAGATGAAAGTCTGAAATTCTGAGCGAGAGGACAATAGGAGATAGGTGACCATGATGCTCCGAGTAACGACCCTATGACGTTGAGGTACCCCTCCCAGCTCCTGGCATAGAAAGGTACAGACTTTGACGATTAACGTAACTCAATATTTTCATGGCTGCTTTCTCACAGGCTCAATTTTAACCATCAAGTGCTCAATCTGATAAGGCAGACTTGTACTGTAGAAAACAGCAGCCTACATTTTGTCATCTTCATTTCAGGGGCCGCCATCGTATAAGTGAATATTCTTGAGTACGGAGTAAAACACTAATCAAATCAAAACATTAATCATCTCAGGGGTGTTCATTACTAGGACACGGCGCTACATTTTCGTCAGTGAGGAATCGAGCCTTCATTCTTGTCGCAAAAAAATACCATTTGTTTTTCATATTTTTCAAAATTTTGGCACGGTATGCACTAAAGCTTATTTGACCACGGAATGTTTTGGACTGAGTTACAGTACTAAATGTTAAAATTGTCGCTTATGAAAATTTAATAAGAGTCTGAGGCCAGATCAGCTTACCAGTCCCTCTTCTGGTGGACTCGTGAGGAAACTAATGACAAGGGCGGTAACTCCTGTGAGTAAGAACAAGAACAGAGCGAAGTACATGTAGTGGAAAGGATCGATGAGAGTTTTGACGGCTTCAGGGCGTGTGTCGTGTACACCGCACTCTGACGGCTTCGGGAAGATGAGGACAATCAGCATGCGGGCAACTCCCACGACCACTGCCAACATCAGCGCCCAGAAGGCACCCTGGAAGAAGAACGTCAGTGAAAATACGGCTAAAAATACTGACAATCGAAGGGACAGAAATTCAAGGCCGATTGAATAGACCAGTTAGGACTGCAATCAGCATCACAACGTAATAATGTAATCATTTATCTGGACAGTTAGAACAACACCCTAAATGGGATAAGTTGACAAGAGGCCGTATTTTGTCCGATACGTGTGACCCTTTGCCAGCTATCACACTGTCTTCGCTGCTCTGATTTTACTCTATATGATGTTAGCCTTTTATATTGACTAGTTAAGTGCTCCATTGCGAAGAATGTGCGGACGGTTTACTTCGTTGTCATGCACGCATTAATTCGTTATTACGAAAGGATTATTTCATTATGTGGAACGGATAATTCAGTTAGATCAACGAAAATACAATCTGTCATAATTGAGGGAACGAATATGACGAAAGATTTATTGACATCTGAACTTTTGTCTGTGTAATGAACGATGTTGAAGAGTTATCCTATTTTCTCACCTTTTCGTTTACCCTAGGCACCAGAACCGCCAACAAGAAGATGGCCGCGAATGGCGGTGCCAAGTAGTTGGTGATTTCCTGTATGTAAATAAACACCTGACCACCTTGGGTTTCCTGCACGACTGGAACCCATGCTATGGCCACGCCTGCCATCACCACAACAAACACTCTACAATCGTAAAGCACAATATTCAGCATAGTTCTTCATGTACCTCCATACTAAGTTTATATCCATCACATTACAAGTCTGACCAAATGAAAGGTACTAACAAAGGTTTCATTCAGGGTCGCTAAGTTAACCATGAATTACTCACGTAAAGTAAGGTAAGCATACTCAATGTAAGGTTCCAAAAAATAAATCAAGTAATCTTCCAAAATACAAATATAAATCAGTCAGGTCAGCCCAGAGAAAATAAGCATCAATCAGCTACGTAAATGCTCAAAAATATAATCACATATCCACACAGAGATTGTTTGTGTTGTCAGACTAAGAAAGTTTTGGAAACTGCATATGATCATCCGTCCCGCGCTGCCTATCAAGATAGTGTGGCACTGTTGACAAGGAACACCCGTCTCAGTTCCGACTCAGTGGTGGAAATTTCAGTTGAGCGTCCTCTTCAGATGAGTGGCTATCTTCAGTTGGTTCGGAACGCTTCAGTTTTTCTTTGCACATGAATAAAGACAAAGTCGTGTTCAAAGAGAAACAGAACGCTTCTTAAAAATTGGAATGAGAATCGGATGGTCATGGGTTTCCACCTGGCTTTGCCTGGTTTCCCACCATGATTACGATGAAAGAAGTGAAATATTCTCGAGTACTGAATAAAACACTAATCAAATAAATAAATAAGTAAGTAAAAACACCTGACCTTCGTCCTACAAGTGAAAAATTCTTACAGACGGCCAGTCAAGTAAGCTGTAAATAAATTAATTAATAAATCAGAACCTTTCTTCAGCGACGTAGAACAGCCAACTGATCCATTATAGTAATACCTGCCCACAATGACGAGCTCTACAGAAGACGCCTTCGTCCTAAATTTCTTCCACAAATCAATGGTGAAGAGCGTGCTGGCGCTGTTAAAGATGGAATCCAGATCACTCATCAGTGCCGCGATCATCACCGCCATCATCAAGCCTCGAAATCCTGAAAATGAATAACGGTATGTGACAAAATATCATCATGCTTCACATTCATGCATAATACAATAAGAGGCATTAACTGGGGGATTGGTGGTCATCGCCGCCATCTTCAGACCTCGTAATTCTGAATCATACAGTAAGAGCCATTATTTAAAGGATTGGTAGCTGATCATTAAATTTGCAGTAAAACCAGTCATATTCAAACTTTGTATTTGAACGACAAAGAATTTGTCTATTTCATTGGAGTTTGACGTACCGGTACTCAAGAATATTTCACCTATAAGACGGCGGCCAGCATTATGTTGGGAGATACCAGATATCTGGAGAAACCCATGACCACCCCCATGTTGCTGGAAGACATTTCCTCGTGGAGAGGAATCCGCATAAGCTTCGTCTGGACTACCGCAGAGAGTGAGAGACTCCTAACCAATAACCCTAGGAGACCCCCACCCGTTTACACCCTACAGCGGGCGATAGGCCCTACTAATCATGACTCGTAGCTACCGCAGAGAGTGAGAGACTCCCAACCAATAACCCTAGGAGACCCCCACCCGTTTACACCCTACAGCGATAGGCCCTACTAATCATGACTGCAGTTTTGGGGCTTGGTTATCACAGTTTAGTATCAACATGTCAAGTATAAATAGCGAGTCACATTTAAAGAAATTATGTCAAATGATAACATGGCTGAAGATTATTATGAAGAAATCATAATATTTTCTTCATAATTCTGTCACAGTGACCCAGGAGCCTCTCACCAATGCGATTGCTGCGAATTTAAGTCAAGCTCAAACTGGTTTCCTCCCCTGTCGCACATGGGAAGGTCTGCCAGCAACATATGGATGCTCGTGTGTTGCCCCCGGGCTGTGCCAGGTTTCCTCTCACCAAAATGCTGGCTACCATCGTATAAGCCAAATAATCGGCGTAACACACCAATCAAATAAATAAATAAATATAATGAAACAAAATGCATTGTTTTAAATGAGCTGTAACAAAGAGAAAACTTAGAAAACATAATCTTTGTAAATCACAAAGGACTATGATGGGAGTACACCAAATCTTCACATGAGATTACATCACAGTACATAGTTGCTTATCTCTACATCTTACCGATAGGCATCAGCCCCAGGACGAGTTTTGGATAAGCGATGTTCGTACATCCTGAGCGACTTTCACAGATCTTGTAACAGAGATCAGGGTTCACACAACCAACCGTATCTGCGTGAACGGGACAAAAATAGAACCGGATATAAGACTAGATAGCAACAGAACCGCACCTCACACCAAATATATATGTGTGCTTATTAAAGATTGTTTCGTTCGTCAGTGAGGATGCTAACTGTATGTACTTACTCGGGAATAAAATTCGACTGATCATTCCAGGCATTACCATCAGGAAGAGAGGCAGGATTTTGATGAAGCCCGCCATAAGGCCAGCTGCCTTGGCGTGAGATATGCCTTTCGCTGCCAAAGCCCGCTGCACGATCACCTAGGAAGCAAACACAACATCGGTGTTGAGTGAAATCCCTTAGTTCTAGAATGATAACATAGTGAACTATCAATGCCGTTATACAATGACCCCAACCAGATATGTAATCTCTGCACGTGAACAATAGAATATTGTGGTGGCGCATTATAAACAAAATAGCACTCGTGAATGTCTTCATAATAGACGTCAACATTTGGTACTACCTTGATTAGTGCATACGGTATATTGACCAACCCAATGATATCATTTGGATTATGCTCTTTAATATTTATTAAATCAATGACTGATTGGCTCCTGTATATCTAAACCTTAACTGTGTATCATTTATATTATTTGAAATAAATTGGTTAGTCACTTGACAAATATCCTGGCAAGTGGGTCGAAAGCTTGTAAAACTCTTTTTCATATCCGTAGTGACGCCTCGACTACATTTTTGTTATTAAACTGACTACTGTACGATTACGAGTCTAAAGCAGTATAACATAAAGCAGTATTCGAACAATCGGCTTTAAAGTCTGCAGTAACACCGTCTCCTTAGACGACTTGATCGGGGGTGTTAAAATCGTGTTATTTGGTCGACTCATAAGCTGTGTGCTTCATTGATAAAGACTTTATAATCCTGTAGAATTGTTATCCTGTAAAGAATTATATAGTGGAGGATAACTGAACACTTAAATTAGAACTCTTGCTTTCAGAGTACAGACTCACTTGATCAGTGCACCAGTACCAGATAGAGCCTGGGGTTTGCCCGATAAGGAACCCCAACCAGGGCATGTAGTCATCATCCACAGAGCGCAGCATGCGGAACGCTTCCGGATCCGTCGCATAACATGTTTGATTTTCCACTCGTAAAGACTCATTAACCATAGCCCCCGGGTAATATTTATACAAGCCCTCCAAGCCTCCCACTTCAACGAATGCTGCAAAATCAAGCTTAAGTAAGGAAGGAACCTCGTCTCTAAAAGCAGGTTATAAAACCGCGTGTTCCACAAGAACGTTCCGGGAGAACTTCTGCGGTCGCAGTTATAGCCAACTATGACTCTTGCCGTTCTCTCTTTAAAAAAATCGGCGTCAGAGCTTTAGTCATGCACTGACAGTTTTGTTTCTTTTTAACATTTTCTTTGTATCCAGTCGCATAATCATTTATATGGAAATGAAATATTTCCCCTGCTATTCACAGTTTAGATAGTTATATTATCTCAACATTATGTTGATGTCAGCTAACTAGCGAACAATTCGATTTTAAATACTCGGAAATATCATAAAGAATTTAGTTTTTATCTTATGCCAGCCCCTAAAGTGGTACTACCCATCACATACTTCGTTACGCATACATACCGTAGCACATGAGGACAATAGCCCCTCCCACCATGAGGAATGCCTGAAGTGTATCTGTATAGATGACAGCTGTCAGTCCACCTACAAGAAACATTTGATTGGCAGACTGAATCATCTTTCTTCATTCATAATCTAAAAAGCATTCATTGATTTTTTTTTCTAAAACTACGAACTGTCAGCATGTATGCACATGGATTCACCTCACAGTGTAGAAATATTTTGGACTATAAAATATTATTGCTGATGTAATACATCCGTCCCAATGCCCACCAAAACCTCACCGCGCTTTTTTAAGTGAACTATTTTAGCACAGCTTTGAACTCTAGGCCTAAGTGAATCGAAATGGATGAAACTAACACAGCCGTTACCTGACACGGTCAACAGAGCCGTGATAACAATCAGTATAAATATGCACAGGTACAGGTTCCACTTCAAAGACTGTTGAATGAAGATGCCGCCTGTGTACAAGTCAACCTTGAACAGAAACGGTGCAAAAACATCATTATAAAACACCATGTATTTATACCATCATATTACAAAGCCCTTTTTTCACATTAACCGGCTCCGGCTCACTATCATTTTTGTAAATTGTGCATGAAAATGATTATGCATATAGTCACAATGAAAGTCATGTGATATTACTGTCGTATTCCATTTATGTAGCTGATCAATATTAGCGACCTTTCCATAAATAATCTTTCAAAATATTCGTAAACCTCATCAATGTTATTTTATCAATATCTTACAAATACACTTCACGGCACAAGAAGATCAACGCTAACGGCTAATAATCATGACTTGAACTCTGTACAACACAGAAACAACGCAAATTTTAACAGAGCGTTAATGGTGTATCTTGTCCCATCCTGTGAGTGATGTCTCATCTTGTGTACTGTGTCATCTGTTGACCCATACCGTCGTAAGATTGGATAGGTGATAGAACTGTACACTACATATAACTCGAACTTCTTAGATACTAACCGAACACTTCGTAAAGATGTACAGAACAAGGGAGAGAACTGCGAAATACACACGTAACCGGGACCCACCAAAGCGCTTGGAGAGATATTCAGGCATAGTATAAGTCTGTTAGAATCAACAACAAAAAAACAGAGTTGGTAATTAAAACATAACAAACACATGTGAAATAAGAGATTATTTGATTAAACCATGATATAGATTTGCTTCCATTTTGGAAAGAACCTGATTGCCAGCCCTAATACTTCTCCTACAGAACTGCCTTATTCTGGTGACATATCCCACGTGTATCTCTCGCCTATCCTGCGCCCATCTTGTTCAGTCATGCGCGGATGATACACTCATCTTGGCAGTATATATATGAACGGCGTATGATGTGAACATTTTCCTCACATATTGGGCCTACACGTACAACCATCCTACACGGATTTTCTTTCCACAAGCATGCAATATTTCTAATTAGCATAGGACAGTACTGTAATTCTCTATGTTTTCATCTTACAGACTTACAGTCTTTTCAATGACTTAGCTACGTGCTCTGATTGAAGCACTTACACTACTCGCCATGTACACCGGCACAAAGATCCAACACAGTAACTGAATCAGCAAGATTGCCTAAAACAGAGAAACACATAGAAATGTACACGATAGTGATACTAGCATTTCGTCATGTATGATGAACCTTTATTCAGTTAAGTTGCATTGACATTTTGAGGAAGGTGAACATTTAGGAAGTAATGAGGAAGTAATTCGCCTTTGTACATGTCAATGGTTTTGAACTGAACAACGGCTGAGCTGTTTATTCTCACGCACATTGAATTCCCAGGCCCCAACGCTGATGCCACGGGCGGCCCCAGATCCGGCCAAGCCAATGAAATGCTCGCTTCCGATGTTACTGACAAACAGGGAGGCGCCCACCTGTTAAATATAAGAAGTGCTGATCAAAACATTTCAACCGCAAATGGCAATCTTATTTCTGAATATTTTGATTATTTTCTTGTTTGCTAACTGATTTTTTCATCCACTGATTGGTTGATAAATTGAGTGTATTTGCTGCTCAATAGGCGTGCTCACCTGTAATAGGCCTGCTCACCGGTATCCAGGTCACGGAGCGCCCAGCCAGGATGTATCCGCTGACGATACCCTTGTTTGACAGGCACAGTAGTACTTACAAGTATCCAGTTCATGGAACGCCCAGTCAGGAAGTATCCACTGAGGGTGTCCTTGTTTGACAGACTCACCAGCATCGACATCATGGAGCGCGCAGCCAGAAACGTATATGTTGAGGGTGTCCTTGTTTGACATGCAGTAGGTTCAGCACTCACCTGTATCCAGATCATGGTATTCCCAGCCAAAAAGTATCTGCTGACGGTACCCTTGTTTGACAGAGCAGTACTCGCCGGTATCCAGATCATGGAACGCCCAGTCAGGAAGTATCCGCTGAGGGTGTCCTTTTTCACAGACACAGTAGTACTCACCGGTATCCAGTTCATGGAACGCCCAGCCAGGAAGTATCCACTGAGGGTGCCCTTGCTTGATCTCCACATCGCCTGAAACAAAAATCACATTCTTCAAGACTGTTCCAGTTGCATGTCTTTTGACAAATCAAGTACACGTGTGCTGTTCTATCATGGCAAGACATGACACTGTCCTAGACATAACGGTAATACTACAACAGTGCATGCTAGTAACTATGCAAGTAAACGGCGCTTGAAACTTGCATTTCAGGCTTAAGTTAATATCATGGGAAGTAACTATTCCTACCCAAAGGGATATTTATTTATTTATTTATTTATTTATTTATTTATTTATTTATTTATTTATTTATTTATTTATTTATTATTTATTTATTTGTTTGTTTGTTTGTTTTATTATTTATTACGCTGTAAATAGTAATATTGCACTTGCATAATAATGGCCAGTTTCATGGATGTGGGGAATGCGGAGAACAGAAAAAGCCAAGCAACCTGGCGAGGTATGCCTGACAACCCTGAGTAAACACCGCACAGGACCAGGTGCGCCTGACAACCCTGAGTAAACACCCCACCTGACCAGGTATGCCTTACAACCCTGAGTAAACACCACACCTGACCAGGTATGCCTGACAACAGTGAATGAACACCGCACATGACCAGGCATGCCTGACAACCCTGAGTAAACACCCCACCTGACCAGGTATGTCTGACAACCCTGAGTAAACACCGCACTTGGTCAGGTATGCCTGACAACCCTGAGTAAACACCGCACCTGGTCAGATATGCCTTACAACCCCGAGTAAACACCGCACATAGTCAACCACGAGTAAACACCGCACCTGGCCAGGTATGTCTGACAACCCTGAGTAAACACTGCACTTGGTCAAGTATGCCTGTCAACCCTGAGTAAACACCCCACCTGGTCAGGTATGCCTGTCAACCACGAGTAAACACCGCACCTGGCCAGGTATGACTAACAACCTTGAGTAAACACAGCACATGACCAGCACATGACGAGGTATGCCAGGCAACCCTGAGTAAACACCACACATAACCAGGTATGCCTGGCAACCTTAAGTAAACACCACACATAATCAGGTATGCCTGAAAGCCCTGAGTAAACACTGCACCTGGTCAGGTATGCCTGACAACCCTGACGTTGTCATGGAAACGATAAACAAGGGTGTCTATTTATTAGCGGCTTGATGTATATATCAAGCCAGACATCAAAAACATTTATGATGGCATTGACAGGATGTGAAGATTATGGAACTGTACATGTAAAGAACAGGTGAAGTTGTACATGTAAAGAACACGTGAAGTTGTAGCAATGCTTTTAGGTCTTAACGTATTATGGACCTTGAAACTGATAGTCCTGAATCGGTTACCGTACCCTGCTTGCCGTCACTTGAATTGATACCCTAGAGTGCACCGTCGTAACGAGAGAAGTGTTAGAGTAGGTCAATGATATCAACCTTGCCTCATGCGGTATAACTGCAAGTTTTATGAGCGGCACAGAGGCATTGCCGAAGTACCTATCCTTTAAGGCTTCATTTTGGAAGAGTAAGATCCGGCTTGGGCGTCGAGCGCAGCGTAAGAGGAGAACATTCGCCTATAACCCGGAATCTCCTCCAAATCCCGACATTGGTCATACAGAACAAAGTAGAAAGCACGCTAGGTGTGCTATCATCCGTCCCAGCACACTACAGGCAAAGGATAATTACTCTGCAATTTCATCATATATGTCAATAATGAAGAATCGTGTAAAGAATTCCTGAATCGGGATCCCGACCTTGGTCACAATGAAAATGAACGGATTGGTCCTTAGTCCAGGGGCAACCTGTGCTCAAAATTTCATTCAACTTCCTGCCTAACTTGTAGCTAATTAACAATTATCCTCAAAACCAGTGCGGCGACGACAGTGTGATACTTGACAAAAGTCACGCCTAACTGATGAAATCCACCCTCTTGTCAGTTTACCAGGAAGGACACTCATGCCAACTGTTCATGCAAGGGCCCAAAAACAGCAACTCACATCCCATCCCTTTTGTGTATGACAAAAACGTTTTGAACACAGGCGTTAAACATCAATCTATCAATAAAATATGGATACCAGTTTTATAGATCAATGCACCAAAACAATCCAAAGACATACTTACAAATATGCCCACAATGATGACGCAGACGAAATAAGCGACGACCACACCAATGTCAGCGGCTTCCAAACGAGTGCTCTCGTGGTGCTCCAATTCATTAAAATCCGCCATGGTAAAAAGTGGCTGAAAAATAAAACCTGTCAATAGAGTCATGTGACAACAATCACAATGTTCCATATTTTGTTTGATAATGTAAGCGTTAAGTCCAGTATTCACTTGACCTAATGTATTGCACTCGCAACTCTGTAAAGTATGTAGTATTGAATATGACCATGAGGGGAAAGCTTTTTGGAACACCATTATCAGCCCAACAAATTTTCTCTTTGTCCGGACTTCGTGGGCAAACGGGTTCCCTTTCTTGCATTTAAGCATGTCTTCATCTCATCTGTCGCTGAACAGCAAGAAAACACCTATTAATTTACCTACCTAATTCGTAATTAACGGAATTCTGAATGTATGCATTTTTGTTACAATTAAACAACTTGGAGGTAAAAAGCCATCTGTCGGTCTGAGAAGCTACTACTCTGGTTATCTTGTGTCGAAAACCACAAATCATCCACATCACAAATAAGAATGAATTAAGAAAACCAGTGACCATATAGTAGATCCTTGATGGGGGGCCAGGCTCAGTACGCTCAGGCCTAGAGACCATCCTGCTTAAATTAACATGAACATATCTATAGTTAGTACAAATTAAATTCCCAAATATATCAACTGTTCATGGAAGACATGCAATAATCTCTTCAATATCTTTTGTCTTGAGGATTCAATAGAGAAAAAGTGCATAAAACCTACACTACATATAGTTCCTATAGTATACATGCATGACATGAACGAAAAAGTCAGACTCTCCTTGTTACGCGCATATACCGTCTCTCATTAAAATCTTTTCATTAAAATCCAAAAGTCATGTTACCGAATCAGACAAAAAGTTACGGGCTACAACTTTAAATACTACCCTGAACCTTAAGTTTTGTGAATTTCTAACAGATGGTTGTCGCTACAAACGTGAAATAGTTTTGTCGGGAATAGTAATAACCCTAAGGATTTCAACAGGGTTTCAGACCGAAAGGTTGTTACACTGAATAACATTTGAGATATACAAAATGTGGGAAACAAAAGTCAAATATAATATTATAAAAGATTTATCAATTCCTGTAATTCCTGACTGAAGTAAGATTCAACTTCCGAAGTTATTGAGCGGACATAGCTATAGCAAACTGTTTTAGTATTTAATCTCTTATTATACATATGTACAGAATAACTGCGCATTCACATGTCCAAATGCTTTTGAATAAGTATGTATAGTTTTTCTGTTTTCAGTGCAAACGATGAGGTACAGGTCTGAGATGTGCTATATTCAAGGTTACGTGTAGATACAGAAATAGACAGGAAATCCCGTTGTAGCTGCAAACAAAGAATTTAGTTTATTTATTCGTTTATTTATTTATTTATATGACTGGTATCAAAGGCTTCCATCCAAAATTTTATATCCTTGCCTCTTTACGACGAGATCCTCAACTGCTCAGACCTGCCCCGATTACTCAGCTGGTAGAGCGTCCGCATTGGGGGTTGGGGGGTTGGGGGGTTGGGGGGGGGGGGGTTAGATCCAGGGTCAACCCTGGGTCGGGTCACTCCTAAGACCTGAACGCGGAAGTTGTAGCTTCCTCGCTTGGCGCTCAGCATTTAGGGGATAGTGCAACGACTAGTGACCCGCATCAGCATAATGACTCGGGCGGGCCGCTCACTTGCTTTCGGTAAATCGTCTCATTGAATCAGCACTAGATAAAAGAGCGGTGGAAATCCGTCCTGCAACAAGGAGGCACATTACACGTACACATTACAATCCTAACCACTCACTCACTCAACTGCTCAGCTGCATCATGTCCTGCCACAAAACGAATGGCACGCATGTATGTAGTCTTACACGTGCCTTCAACAGACAGGCAAGCAAATATAGACAGGGAGAGTGTGACAACAGACTATGCTCTGCACAGGTAAATAGCAAGAGCTATTCGTAAAGTCACGTCACAATACCCGCATCGACATATACAAGTAGTTTACTTATCTACCTATGGGTGAAAAGTAATCATTGTCTAAGGAACAGTTATTTCACCCAGTAATTCGGGGGGGGGGGGGAGGGGCTCAATGCTGTTTTTCAAGAAAAACTACTTAATGGATGGTATCTAAGCAGTGCATGGTGACCAACGTTCACATTGGTGAGCCATATACATGGGACGTAGTGTATATGCGCTGGTAATCAAACTAACCACACAGGGTGAGCAGTGCACACATTGGTAACCACTGACTGTAAATCAACCATATACATGGTACGTAGTGTATATACGCTGGTAATCAAACTAACCACACAGGGTGAGCAGTGCACACATTGGTAACCACTGACTGTAAATCAGCCATATACGCAGTACGTAGTGTGTATGCACTGGTAACCAAACTAGCTTATACAGGGTGAGCAGTGCACATATTGGTAACCAATGACTGTAAATCAGCCATATACGCAGTACGTAGTGTGTATGCACTGGTAACCAAACTAGCTTATACAGGGTGAGCAGTGCACATATTGGTAACCAATGACTGTAAATCAGCCATATACGCAGTACGTAGTGTGTATGCACTGGTAACCAAACTAGCTTATACAGGGTGAGCAGTGCACATATTGGTAACCACTGACTGTAAATCAGCCATATACGCAGTACGTAGTGTGTATACACTGGTAACCAAACTAGCTTATACAGGGTGGGCAGTGCACACATTGGTAACTACTGATGATAAGCCAGCCATATACATGGTAAGCAGTGTGTATACACAGGTAACCAAACTAACTGGTAGCCTACAGGGTGACCAGTGTATATTCATTGGTATTCGTTTATTTATTTATTTTATTTATTTATTTGGTGTTTCAGGCCGTACTCAATAATATTTCACCTATACGACAGCGACCTAGAAGATGGGAGAAACCGGGCAGACATGTCAGAGCCCGGGGAAAACCCACGACCATCCGTTGCTGACAAACCTTCCCACGTACGACCGCAGAGGAAACCGACATTAGCTGGGCTTGAACCCACACTGACCGCATTGGTGAGACGGTGAGTAGTTTGTACATTGGTAATCATTTACTCAAGAATGGAGGTTGAGAAACAGGCAAAATAATGAGGAATAATAATGCATAAACCTATTTATAAGGTTGAAGCGTGTGATTAGACACACGAAAACTTCTTAAGTGGGTTATAATGCTCTTAGGCAACGAGAAAAGTTGCGAAAAAGTGATCTACGGTTTTATGAATGTGCCCTCTGATGTTTAGCAGAAAACTGATCGCCGTGGAGTTCAGATATCGGAGGCATCGTCTAATGCGACATACTCGCCGTATTGTGAGCAAATCCTTTTCTATTTTAGAGTGGTGTCAACAGTCCAAAATGCCGGGATTAATATATACACTTTCCGGACATGATTTGGGCTAATTATATGTACATGCATAATGTCTGTTTTGGGCAGGGCACGAGTCACATACCGTCAACTGATACTGTTTCTAATGCAAGCACTGTTTTCACGATGTGCTACAGGTGACACTATGAGACGGTGTTGCACAAAACATCAATCTTCTTTGTCTAGCACACTATGCTTACAGTTTACATGTATTTCTCTCGTCTTTCAAAGAAAACGGAGTTTGTGTCGCCCGGAAAACCTGTCGGTTGTTTTGTATATTACATTTGATATCAGACTACGCAAATAAATTCGGAAGGAGTTAATTGCTTTTGACAGTAAAAGATGCTTTGTGCTATCCATCGATGCGTAGTATGTTCACGAGGCCTTCGTGGCCTTGTGATTAAGTGCTAGCGCAGGACAATGACCCAGGAGCCTCTCTCCAATGCGACCGTTGTGAGTTCAAGTCCAGCTCATGCTGGCTTTCTCTCCAGGGGAATGTCTGTCAGAAACCTGCGGATGATTGTGGATGTCTGCCCAGTTTCCTCCCACAATAACGCTATCCACCGTCATATAAAATAGTGAAATATTCTTGAATATGGCGTGAAACTCCATTCGAATAAAAAGATACATATTATGTTGCCTACATATGTATATATATCAGGTATACATCGGCAAATAAAGAAATGGGTGCATTTTTTGCTCCTGTTAACCATTATAAGAAACCTGTATAGGTGCTTACCTGTACTGCACAGTATTAGAAAACGCACCTGCGACTGTGAGTGTGTCGATATGCAGCGTGGACTGGACGTCTTTAGGTAGCACGGACTGGAGGTACAAGTGCCGGAACAACCACGAGGCACACTGCGGTTAAGTTATTCCCTGTGTTTACGATCACGTCATAGTACAATGTAACATAGTGTAAACACATTTTCAAAAGGCTGGGTCAAGGTGTCTACACAGCTAGTGCAGGTAAGATGATGTCAAGGGATTGAAAAGGACTAAGTGCAACCCACGGACAATGACCCTGTTGTGTATGTCCCAGTTGTAGATGTATATATGTAACGAAACCAAACTTCAAACACAAACAAGAGACTGTTAAGCAGTGATCTTACCTGTGTGCCTACCTATTCGTCTCGCCTGCCCGGTGTATATTCCCACCGCTCACCTTCCCTCAATGTCTGTTACATTCTTTCGCTAAGCGGTTACACTAAAGATACACAATTGATACGACTGCTTATATGTATGTACCAGCATGCGCTTGTGCAAGAAGGATTAAATTTATCGTCATGCCCGAGTACACACGAGTCTTATGTGGATGTAGATATTCACTACTTCTTGACCATGGAGTTTAAATTCGCCAAACCTGTCATGTTAATGCAGAATAGTCGTTGACAGTAGACGACCTACACACAGAGACCGTGTGAACTAAGATAAACAAGATAAGAATACCTACTTGCTCTGAAAAGACATTTCAAGACACCATAAATATCTCTATACCCAAGGAAGGGTGAAGGAGGTGTGTGTGTTTATGTTGGGAAGAGGGGGGGGCCGTTTTGGGTGCAAGAATGTCGACGAGAGAAGTAAGGCAATTAACGTTACACAAAGTTTAGCATTCTCAGTACATCGTGCGCTATAGATATACTGAACAAAACCTCTTGTGTGTGTGGGGGGGGGGGGGATTTTAACTTAAGGTGGTCACTGCAAGGCAGAAGTGTGTAATATTTACAAATATAACCACTGTGGGCACAAGTGGAAACGCCAAATAGCCCAGAGGAATCCACACAAAACCCATACAGATCTGAGAAGAAACCGAAAGGAGAATACAGTAAACCACTGCATTTCGCTAGCTTCTTGACTGGCCTCCTCACTTGGCACATTCACTAAAAAAAACACGACTTTGGTACATCTACACCAGTTTGTATCATCATATGAGAGTACATGTTTTCGGACTTTGTGGCATCAAATCAGATCGTCAGCCTCGAATATCTTCTAGTTCCTCGTGACACCAACGGAAACTGTTGCGGCCTTCCACTTGGTATGCTCTCTGTCGTATCTTAAATGAATGTTTGTATGAGAATGGCCGACATTGGGGGGTTTTTTTTGTTTGTTTGTTTTGGTTTTGGTTTATGTCGGATTTGATGATTAAGATTAACATCTTCGATTGTACAATACATCGCGTCATGTCTGAACAAAGAACAAACAGAATTTGTTCAATGCATCACGCATTCTAACACTTCTCAAAACTGACAGAAAGGACAATAAATGTATTGCCTGGGAAGACGGTAGCTCTATACATGCGGGGGATGTTTGTGCTCTGGAATATACCTGCTAGGTTTCATTGATAATATTAAACCACATTTATGTAATTGAAAGAGGAGAAATACAATAAAATGAAGGGAATGCATAAATACGTGTCACCCTAAATTAAAGTACGGGAGAAGAGTTAACCTGACAATATCCATCGCTTCCACAGGCCACACAAATCGTACAATACCGGTACTGAACAACGTGGACAATCTGACAGAAGTGAAACGGCTAAACAAGACAGTTAGTCAATGTCCCAGTATTAACAGCCAGTTTACTTTTTATTTTTTTCTTATTGCTTTGTTGGGGCTTTTTTTAGGAATTTTTATGTAACGTGTGTAAACTTTGCCAATCAACTTGGCGCTCGCGTATTCGAAAGAAGAGCTGAAGAGACACTTAAACAAAGCTCCAGTTTCTAGAAAACCTTCCTTGTCTTTCTCGACACTGAGCGTGACTGTGCTGATTACTATTTACTGAGTCTCATAAGAGGTTTGTTAATGGCGCCTCCACAATCGTTCGTCTTTCTTGACGTACACCGGCCAGGGTAGCCAATACTGTATGCCTTACCTGGACATGGTTGTCACGCCATCCATGATTCTGGAGAAGTCTTACCGAGGAAACAACGTGAACTCGCCAAAACCCTGAGGAAATCAGACACAGTCTGCTGAGAAGCAACCACGCCATCCATGATTCTGGAGAAGTCTTACCGAGGAAACAACCTGAACTCGCCAAAACCCTGAGGAAATCAGACACAGTCTGCTGAGAAGCAACCACGCCATCCATGATTCTGGAGAAGTCTTACCGAGGAAACAACGTGAACTCGCCAAAACCCTGAGGAAATCAGACACAGTCTGCTGAGAAGCAACCACGCCATCCATGATTCTGGAGAAGTCTTACCGAGGAAACAACGTGAACTCGCCAAAACCCTGAGGAAATCAGACACAATCTGCTGAGAAGCAACCAGGCCATCCATGATTCTGGAGAAGTCTTACCGAGGAAACAACGTGAACTCGCCAAAACCCTGAGGAAATCAGACACAATCTGCTGAGAAGCAACCAGGCCATCCATGATTCTGGAGAAGTCTTACCGAGGAAACAACGTGAACTCGCCAAAACCCTGAGGAAATCAGACACAGTCTGCTGAGAAGCAACCAGGCCATCCATGATTCTGGAGAAGTCTTACCGAGGAAACAACGTGAACTCGCCAAAACCCTGAGGAAATCAGACACAGTCTGCTGAGAAGCAACCAGGCCATCCATGATTCTGGAGAAGTCTTACCGAGGAAACAACCTGAACTCGCCAAAACCCTGAGGAAATCAGACACAGTCTGCTGAGAAGCAGCCAGGCCATCCATGATTCTGGAGAAGTCTTACCGAGGAAACAACGTGAACTCGCCAAAACCCTGAGGAAATCAGACACAGTCTGCTGAGAAGCAACCACGCCATCCATGATTCTGGAGAAGTCTTACCGAGGAAACAACGTGAACTCGCCAAAACCCTGAGGAAATCAGACACAATCTGCTGAGAAGCAACCAGGCCATCCATGATTCTGGAGAAGTCTTACCGAGGAAACAACGTGAACTCGCCAAAACCCTGAGGAAATCAGACACAGTCTGCTGAGAAGCAGCCAGGCCATCCATGATTCTGGAGAAGTCTTACCGAGGAAACAACCTGAACTCGCCAAAACCCTGAGGAAATCAGACACAGTCTGCTGAGAAGCAACCAGGCCATCCATGATTCTGGAGAAGTCTTACCGAGGAAACAACCTGAACTCGCCAAAACCCTGAGGAAATCAGACACAGTCTGCCGAGAAGCAACCAGGCCATCCATGATTCTGGAGAAGTCTTACCGAGGAAACAACGTGAACTCGCCAAAACCCTGAGGAAATCAGACACAGTCTGCTGAGAAGCAACCACGCCATCCATGATTCTGGAGAAGTCTTACCGAGGAAACAACCTGAACTCGCCAAAACCCTGAGGAAATCAGACACAGTCTGCTGAGAAGCAACCACGCCATCCATGATTCTGGAGAAGTCTTACCGAGGAAACAACCTGAACTCGCCAAAACCCTGAGGAAATCAGACACAGTCTGCTGAGAAGCAACCACGCCATCCATGATTCTGGAGAAGTCTTACCGAGGAAACAACGTGAACTCGCCAAAACCCTGAGGAAATCAGACACAATCTGCTGAGAAGCAACCAGGCCATCCATGATTCTGGAGAAGTCTTACCGAGGAAACAACGTGAACTCGCCAAAACCCTGAGGAAATCAGACACAGTCTGCTGAGAAGCAACCAGGCCATCCATGATTCTGGAGAAGTCTTACCGAGGAAACAACGTGAACTCGCCAAAACCCTGAGGAAATCAGACACAGTCTGCTGAGAAGCAACCACGCCATCCATGATTCTGGAGAAGTCTTACCGAGGAAACAACGTGAACTCGCCAAAACCCTGAGGAAATCAGACACAGTCTGCTGAGAAGCAACCACGCCATCCATGATTCTGGAGAAGTCTTACCGAGGAAACAACGTGAACTCGCCAAAACGCTGAGGAAATCAGACACAGTCTGCTGAGAAGCAACCACGCCATCCATGATTCTGGAGAAGTCTTACCGAGGAAACAACGTGAACTCGCCAGAACCCTGAGGAAATCAGACACAGTCTGCTGAGAAGCAACCACGCCATCCATGATTCTGGAGAAGTCTTACCGAGGAAACAACGTGAACTCGCCAAAACCCTGAGGAAATCAGACACAATCTGCTGAGAAGCAACCACGCCATCCATGATTCTGGAGAAGTCTTACCGAGGAAACAACGTGAACTCGCCAGAACCCTGAGGAAATCAGACACAGTCTGCTGAGAAGCAACCACGCCATCTATGATCCTGGGAAAATCCCCCAGGACATCAGACAGAGCTTCCATGGTGAGAAACTATTTCGCCTTCCAGTGATTCTGAGAAACCCGTCCCGGGGAACAACCGCCAACTTGTCAAAGCCTTGAAGAAATCAGACAGAGCCTGCGTGGTGAGAAACTACCTCCCCTTCTAATGAGAAACCCGCGACACGGGACAACGGACAACTCCACCAACTCGCCAAAGACAGAGCTTACATGCTGTGAAACAACCGCACCTTTCTATGTTTCTGAGAAAGCCGTACCGAGGAATATCCACAAACTCGCCAAAACCCAGGGGAAATTTAACAGTGTCAGCATAGTAAGAAACAATCTCGCCTTCCAATCATCAGGTATATAGCACTTACCCAACGGCGCCCAGCATTACGGTCGGCGCAAATCGGCCACAACCCGCCAACAGGAGCTGGTCACTGTGCTGCGCTCGAACTCTAACCAATCGCCACGGAGGCCCACAAACCGTGAGATAAATGTTATGTCTTGAAACTAGTGCATGCAGCTCAGTAGCAGCATGAGAAACCCGCGCAGCTTGTTATGAACCCTATCATTGGTTTAATTTCTGACAAATCCTTCAGCACACAAATGCCTCAGTATTCCCTGGCGCATATACATGTACCTACTAGTTCAGTGGTTCTAAAGTAAGTAGTGAAGAAAACCCAATTACTAACAATGTCAGAAATAGAATTTAGCTCAGTTCACCCGTTGCGAATACTACCGTGTTAAAAAATATAGTAATAAAGCACTACCGTTCCGTAAATCGGCACCTTCATTTTGCACTAGCGTATGTCAATCTTTGGCCTTAATGACAATGTATATGTTTTCAGCAAAATTGACGCTTTTTGTTGAGTGGTTGATTTTTTAATTTGATTGATTGGTGTTTTACGGACAAAGCCCGTGGGAAACCCACGATCATCCACTCGCAGACCTTTCCACGTACTATCGGTGAGGAAGCCAGCATGAGCTGAACTCACAGCGACCGCCGTGTACCGCTCATTCTCACCGAGGCCTTAACAGGCCTATGACCGTGGGAGCTGGAAAATTTAGAAACAGTCTGTCCAAGGGTAGAAACGAACTCACACCTCGGGTGCCAGTTGTGTGAAGGCGCGTGCCAGCTGTGTGAAGGCGAGCACCTGCCTCAGTACTATGCCTCCTCTAAATTTCAGGTATACACAGTCGATATCCTTGCTACTGGCGTGCAAACACTTCTGACCACATTATGGGCAAGACATCGTCGGTTCTCAACATTGTCCGTGGCTAGATTACATAAATCACAGAGACAGAGGTGTTAAACATATAATAAACGACTTTTAATTGAAACAGTCACTGTCAATATTTACACAAGGTACTGTTATTTCATACAAACATATACATAGACTTTTTATATATAGATTTTATAACTTAATGCACTGAGCGGGGAGGGTCTCGTCTTCCTCCTCCTCCTCATCATATACACTCTGGATTACACCATGACTATTTATGCTAACCCCCTAAACACATTAGCAGACAAAACAAGATTTAACTTCTACACATAATCCGTTCTGTTACACCAGTAAAATATACGTCCAAACCAATCACACCAGATGGCGACAAAAAAAAAAAAAAAAAAAAATAATAATAATAATAATACAAGAGCCACGACTTGAATCTCACGTAATATTAAGAAAAAATTCTATATCAAACCTTCAAACACATCTGCTGAATGCTCTGCAAAAGGTAGCCCGTCTTTGTCGTCATTTTTATTTTTATTTTTTTGTATTATAAAGTTCCGTTTTCTCAAAAGATGCTCTCTGTGTTGAACCATAAAAAAGATCCATGCGAAATGCAACCCTTTTTCATCTATAGTATGACTATTTCCACATTAAAGGATAATTTTTCAACATTAATGGACATCTATCTATTCATTAGTACTTGAAAGTTTCCCTTAGTTATGACAAACTGTTATCATGACACATGTTTTATTTAGTTTGGCTAACACAATGAAAACTACCAAAGATGCAATTCTATTAGTACTTAAGGGATAGATTACTACTATAAGCGGGTACGAGGTGAAATAACCTTGTCCTTCAACACTGTCCTTCAATACCCCTCACAATTTAGGAGTTGACCGGAGGCAACTATATATGCGTTTCCTGTCCTTCACAGAACTATCAGGCAAGCGGTAACAAGTTACTAACTGTTAAAGCAGCCAATGCACCTATTACCGAGATATTCACATGTACGCTAATTTCTACACAAGAATGTTTTGTACGTTAAACTAAATTCAACAGACAAGGTGTTAATTGTAACAAGTCTTTTTTTTTCTTTGAATTTGGCGAACAATGCTTTTTAACCTGATCTCTAAATGTAATGAGATACCGGTTACCTGTCTGGCATCAGTTTGCCATTTCTTCCAAACAATCCTTGGCAGTATTGTGATGTGGATACAATTGTGTAAATGCACCGTTTGGAGATTCTAACTAAAAGCAGAATATGAAATAATAAAATGTTTTGTTTTCCTAATATATATATATATATATATGTGTGTGTGTGTAAACTTCAGACCATTAAAACATATGATTTTAATGTTTCAGATTACTTTGCATTTTGCGTTGCTATTGTGAACCAAATTTCGTTCATCCCTTAACATTTCAAAGTTTACGGACCTACATGTAAATTGTCCTTGGACTGGCTGGTTACTTGGGTACACTAACGTGTGTATGCTTCACAATGCACATTTATTGGCCCTAATAATCGTCTCTATTTCCATTAAAGGAAACCATCTAGAGAACAAATATCAAATTGGCTTGTAAGACTAATAAACACCCTGCTGTTTTCTTGTCATAAGGCAGAGAGATTAGGTTTATGAACAGCTGAAGCACATCACAAAGTATAATCAATATACTGTGGCAGTCACAGTATTGATAGGTCCTGAAACCGGAGAGCTGCACCCTAAAACTCTCTCTAAGATCCCCCATACTACATCAATGTGGCAGAATCATTACAATGACTTTAGATATCATCAAGAAAGGGACCTATTTGGACTGACAAAACAAGCCTCTTGTTTACTGCACTCAACTGTATAATTCCAATTTACGTAATGCTGCTCTTACATTTGTTAAACCGGTAAACTGAAACCACTTCATGACTAACATTAACTCAATACATCTAAAAATTCTGTCGTTTTGTTACAAGCAAACAACAAGCATCTATAAAAATTTCTGGACACCATGTTTGTCACTTATGAATATTTATGAAAGCAACTGTTCAGTATTAATATCGCTTCCATGGAATTCAAGCCCAAAAAATCTTCAAGAGCATAAAAACTGACCTGATCTTTCCAAACATAAAGTTAAAACTGGCACACAAATTTACACGAAAATGCTTTCTATGGCCTTCGGGGAACTGTGTTACTCATTATGTAATACATAATACACATGTACCACAAAATCAATGAAACAATATGAATACTTTAGGTTAGTTGTTTTTTAATTTCTTGTTTCATTTTTTTTTTCTTTTTCTCAAGTCAAGTATATTTTCTTTTCTATTCTGTACACCAATTCTGGACTGGAGTGCAGGCGAGTGTGTGTTCAATTCCCCCTCCTGCCCTCTTGTCATAACACACCAGCCCTTGACACAAAAATGCAAAATGACATCGTCAGGTATCAGAATAAATTACACCACAGAGCAAACCATTTCAACCCGAGGGCTGACTGTACGGCCAAGTGTTCTGCCAAGTATTAGTTCTGCATGAATGTCACATGACCATCATGCTGGAAAGCTCAATTAGGCATGGCATAAACAATGAGTAGCAATTGAAAGCACTGTTGAAACTGGAGTACTCTGGAGGAAAACTCCACACAAAATTCCCCTGAATGAAGGAATACAAGACTGGTGAAGTTTTGAACCACAAGCCCAGTGTTCAGAGTCACAAGGAGTCAGATGGGCCATAGATTCCCTTGGGGAAAAGTGGACAAACGATGACGATGATGGGAACACTTCTGATGAACAGAACTCCTCTCCAAACAATTGTTCTGGGGCCTGGTGGGCTAGGTCTCAGGAAGATCTCTGCCTGGCTTGATCCTGCTTTTCCTTGATCCAGGCTTGGATTCGACTCTTTATGTCCACAGCTGTAACAAACAACAGAAAAGTGATTTACAAGGTAAACACTGAGTTAAAATACATGGCTACCAATGAAAATATGAATAAGACATCCCTCAGTCAGAAAAATCAAGTTCAGGGAATTCGCTCATGCATGTTGAAAACTATGGTCAAACTCATTTTATATGACTGTAAGCATTAAAGAATACATGCTGACACCCAAAATGTTCAGCTATTCTGTATTCCAAGAATGCAGAACGTTTACCTAAGGGTTTAACACTGCTGTAGTGGTGTTTGTTGTGTAATCCCATACCGCTGAACCTTGTTTCGTACCCAGTCAAATCCTGCACATTCAAGGGATTTGACGAGGTACGAGACAAGGTTCAGCAGTATCAGGTAAACCAACAAACACGAAGACGAAAGTGTTAAAATCTATTCTACCCCAAAAATTGAAGAAAATATGGCAAAAACTGTATATTTTAAGCTGCAATTCTGTTTTACTCCCTCCACAGAGTTCATGCATTTTAGACCAATTAACGGGAAGCTTAGACTATGGCAGTTCACCTAAATACGTCAAAGCTGCCTATGTATGACGTAATGTCTTACTGTTGCGTGGCGTGGAATGTAACAGTTTACTGTACATGTATTACGACCATATACCACAGAGCTCAGACGGGAAAGTCTTGAAACAAATGTTTCTTTTTCAACATGATGGAGTCGTTTATAGGTATAAAATATAAAAAATGTAATAAACAAAAGCGATATCTATAAACTGTGCAAAATGACACTTTCATCACTGAAGGAAATTCTGATAGTTCACATTTATATATCACAAAAGCAAATCTAACAAGTAAACAAACTTAAATTTGTATATCTGTAGACATTAACAGCATGAAATGATATTACTCTGTGACGTAAACGTACCAGCTGGTGTGTTGCGTGCCACACTCAATGTTGTTTGAAAGGTCATCTCTCGTTAATATGTACATCTGCACACGGCCCGCAACTAACAGAGGGGTAGAACTGCCTATAATTTATCAGGAAACAAGGCTCCAGGTACTACATTTGGCAGGCATCAAATCTGACTCATTTGGAAATGATAGGCCTCTTTAGGGCATGTCATATGTAACCTGACAAAGATTACCTGGCACCAGCTGTTCCTCTGTCAGGGGTTGTCTGTTGAAGGGGTCAGTCTGCGAGTTAAGGAGGTGGCGCGAGATGACCGCTCGCTCCATCACATTCCCGCTGGGCAGAATCACAGGGTCACTCATCAGCGTGTCCATCAGTGGATCTGACAAATAAAATACCAACAATATAGTCATGAGGGTCTGTACCAAAATCTTCTCAGCTCATAAACCGCTCTTTTCAATGCTTAGACACAAATGTGTTCGCATAATTGCCCATATAACATCAGTGTTTTTTAAGGAAGTTTTTTAAGAAATGGTGGACAGACCTGACCACAGCAAAACCTTTCAACCATCCAGGCCAAGGGAAAAGGAAAAAAATTTTTTTTTAATTTGAACAAAAACAACTATGTTAAAATTTCAGTTATATATCATGAAATGTATTCAATACATATACAGCAGTTAGTGGCTACTTTTGGCAGGAAAATGTCACCAGACCTAACTACAGAAATCCATATTAAAGGACCAAAGAAGATGCTAAACCTCATAAAACTTTATTGCTTGTAATTGAAGAAATGTTTCAAAAACCCTGTAACCAGGCAGAAAACCATGTATGTCACCATACCTTTGAACTCATCAGGAATTTCCCCAAAGTCCATTTCCTCCTGTCTGTGAGCAAGGACAAGCTTCTCTACTTTTTCCTGAAGATGTCGAAACTGTTCTATCTCCGTGTCTGTCTTAATACAGGCCTTTACCATGCGTGATATGGCATCGTCAAACAGTTCCTTACGATATGAACGCTGAAACACAATACCAAATCCATACCAGGCATTACTTACATGTGCTTGTAGCACTGGTAGTTAACTTCATGCTCAGACATCAGGCTCTCACACATACGATAACTGTACTGAATTATAACAGATCATGTCTGCTCAATGCACCATCTTTTTCACTCACAGTACAGCAGTTAGGCTTAAGCATGAAGGAAATACACAGTAAGGCTCTGCTTTTCACTGACAAACATCCTGACTTTAAGCTTCAGCCGAACTTGAACAATGCTTTGGCTGAGAGAGAGCTGGAAATAATTGCCATTAAATAATGTAAATGAACATAAATGAGCTGTTATAATAACAAAGAAATCTTAGAGCATTATATTGTGCATACTACATGCATATATCATGAAAACCTCTGGACAGTCTAATAACCTGGGCATTAAGTGCCCAGTAAAAGCTAGCCGTTTATTCAGGTTGGTCAGTATTTCCCTGCCTCTGATTGTTTTCCTGCAACTGAGTTTTTCTATTTTGGCTTTTCAAAAGATGTGAAATGTACTTTGAATCTCACCTCATCATTGGCAATGGCTTTGGCAAACTCATCACAGTCCAAGTGCAGATATATATCTGTCAGCGAGTTGAGCATTTTTTTCGGCTCCCAGAAGTACTTTTCGGGAGTTTTCACTTTGAGATTTTTACATTTGGGCCCACACAGCTGCTGGAGGTTGAAGTTCAACATGGCTGCTAGGCGATCAGCTAGGGCCTGTGGATAATATCACATCATGTAAAACACAAACAAATAAGTCAAAGATAACTATTTACGCTAGAAGGCAGGCAACAACAAAGTATATGCATGTATGTTTACTTAAGTCATTTCAGCGACCAGATCATGCATGTGAATCGAAGAATTGTGAACAGAAAAATCTGAAGTGAATCCTTCATTTCAGATAAGTCTGCACAAGTCAACAGAGCATTTAGTATGCATAAACATGAAGTACTAAAAAACTGAATCCTAAGAATGAGTGAGTGCCTGGGGTTTAACGTCGTACTTAACAATCTTTCAGTCATATGAAGAGAGAATCTCAAGAATGTTCTTGCTCATTAAAATATGACGAAACCACGTAAATCACGTGATTAATAAAGATTAGACAAGATTATATCAACGCACTTTCATCTCCAGGAAACGTAATGCTCAAAATAAATTTGATCTGAAAGTACACAATGGAGCTCAATAATTCTCAATACAAAATTTGATCAAATGCTACACAATGAATCTCAACAGCAAATAACTGAATCATGAATATATCAATAAACTATTTCAAACACCTACCGGGCTAAAGAAAGGCTGTTTTATTTTCTCAGTCAGGTAGTGAAACATGTCGACAGTTTCCGTGGCAAGAGTGAGGTAAGATCGACACTGTCGCTCATCCATGGCCAGCTGTCGTTGGTGAGTCTGCAGCTGATCCTACACAAAACGCCACCAAAAAAAACAATTAAACAGCTGTCTTCCATCAAACACAGCAAATACATGCAGTGCTACAGTCCACAAAGTGAGATGCTGTTCACTAATGTCTGTCCTTACTACTAAAACACTGCGAAATGTAGCCCTCAGTGAAGCTGGCTAGTTATCACAAAATGAACTTCAGATTTGATTTATCATCTTTCAGCAGACAGAAGATAATATGTCTGCATTCCTGGTGTTTGAAGTTGTACTTAACAACTTTTTACCCAAATGATGAGGAAGAGTGTGTACTGTGTCTTCTTGTGGCAGGGTAAGTCCATGCACTAAACAGTGTACTGGTTTCAGAGGGTTTTCATAAAAAGAGTTTGTCCTTCAGGTAATATTATTAAGATTTGATGTCTTACTACCAGTAACATTACACAGCCCTGATAAGAACACTACAAGTTAAGTGAGTGCTGCTCACCCAGGACTGGCTGTTTGAGCCATCCATCAGTTCCTGGGCTTCATGAATCCTCTTCAGACAATCCAAACTCTCATCCAGGAGAAAAGTTGTGTCATTCATCAACATGTTCACAAACTTCACAAACTGTTTCCCATTACTGGAAATAAAGACAGGTCACCATGGCATCAGGTAGAGACTTAATGCAAATTACTTTCCTCTGTTTACGGCTGTTTATAGCCGTAAATTGTATCTAACATTTTTCACAAAATTATAACACTGACTTGCTCCTGATCTTTTTTCTTCATGCTGTGACATTTACTGCCATTTCTTTGTAGCTACATTTAAGCATGAGTATCACTCATAAAATAAAATTAGCACAGAATGTTATGGAGAAGTCTTAACCTTAGAACATTTAAATCTTCGACTTGTGGACCAAAATCCATTGTGAAGTTTGTCTACATTGTTTTCATGTATTTTCTCATGACTGTACACTGTATTCAACAATATTTCAGTCTATTGCAATGCTCAGGTCAATGGAAGGTGGAAACAATGGCATATAAATTTACTGACATTCTAACATGAAGCCAGAAATAGGGCAGCAGGAATATGCTATACTGTATCAATCTGGGAATTTGAAACTAAATTTTCAGGATCATCGAAACAGCATTATCCTTTCCTCTCATGCTTACATTTCCAACACATCAAATGTACTGGACACTTGAAAGATGTTATGGACATTATCATGTATTTCCAGGTTTACTATTTCAAAAAGACTAGCCTGACATCTCAGCATAACCTATGCACACCTGCATCAGAGTAAGTAATATTATGAACTCAAAGAAAATGACTGTGCTGAGCTTGACATTTCATGAATTTGACATGATGATGATATCTGAGTTACTCATTGTACTAAAACTGTATCAAGTTTGATAAGTGAGCTTGGCAAGATGTCTGTGTCACTCATAGTGCTCAAACTGTGCCAAGCTTGACAGGTGAGCTTGACAAGATGTCTGTGCCACTCACAGTGCTCAAACTGTGCCAAGCTTGATAGGTGAGCTTGACAAGACGTCTGTGACACTCATAGTGCTCAAACTGTGCCAAGCTTGATAGGTGAGCTTGACAAGATGTCTGTGCCACTCACAGTGCTCAAACTGTGCCAAGCTTGATAGGTGAGCTTGACAAGATGTCTGTGTCACTCATAGTGCTCAAACTGTGCCAAGCTTAATAGGTGAGCTTGACAAGATGTCTGTGCCACTCACAGTGCTCAAACTGTGCCAAGCTTGATAGGTGAGCTTGACAAGATGTCTGTGTCACTCATAGTGCTCAAACTGTGCCAAGCTTGATAGGTGAGCTGGACAAGATGTCTGTGCCACTCACAGTGCTCAAACTGTGCCAAGCTTGACAGGTGAGCTTGACAAGATGTCTGTGCCACTCACAGTGCTCAAACTGTGCCAAGCTTAATAGGTGAGCTTGACAAGACGTCTGTGACACTCATAGTGCTCAAACTGTGCCAAGCTTGATAAGTGAGCTTGACAAGATGTCTGTGTCACTCATAGTGCTCAAACTGTGCCAAGCTTGATAGGTGAGCTTGACAAGATGTCTGTGCCACTCACAGTGCTCAAACTGTGCCAAGCTTGATAGGTGAGCTTGACAAGACGTCTGTGACACTCACAGTGCTCAAACTGTGCCAAGCTTGACAGGTGAGCTTGACAAGATGTCTGTGACACTCACAGTGCTCAAACTGTGCCAAGCTTGATAGATGAGCTTGACAAGACGTCTGTGACACTCATAGTGCTCAAACTGTGCCAAGCTTGACAGGTGAGCTTGACAAGATGTCTGTGCCACTCACAGTGCTCAAACTGTGCCAAGCTTAATAGGTGAGCTTGACAAGATGTCTGTGCCACTCACAGTGCTCAAACTGTGCCAAGCTTAATAGGTGAGCTTGACAAGATGTCTGTCCCACTCATAGTGCTCAAACTGTGCCGAGCATGATAAGTGAGCTTGTCACTCACAGCGCTCAGCCACGTACATGTAGCTCCTTACCTGGCTTCTTCAATGATTTTGGCTTGGTGGGAAGGCATGCTCCAGAGAGTCTTGAAGATAATGCTGATATGATACCGGATGGTGAATTTGTCATAAAATTCACTGCTAGCACCAGTTGTCTCTATATCTGCACAAACAAAATGCAACACTATCACCCAAGGTGCATGTGATGAGTGAGAAATTATCACCAAAGCATAAAAAACATTTCCAATGCACCAGATGTACTGGACACTTGAAAGATGTTATGGACATTATCATGCATTTCCAGGTTTTCTATTTCATGAAGACTAGCCTGACATCTCAGCATAACCTACGAACAAATAACATCAAAACAGGAAATAAGTTCTGCACTATTACACTATTGCAACAACAGAAACATCAGAAATTTCAAGTATCACAAATATCACAAAATATGTACAAGGTCTTTCGTTAGAAGGGAAACCCAGTTTTACAAAACTTAAGCTATTTCAGCTTTTAAAAACTGTTTTCAATATCCATGCTTCTAAAAGTATGAATTTCATGCTCTTTTTTTCCTTAAATGCAATTTTTCCTCAACCTGAATGTCACACAAATTATGCATAATACGTACACAGAAAATTTCATGAAATAGTCACGCAGTACAACTGTGTACCTAACGTGTAATCTCTGATCTCTGAACTTACCTGTATAAAATTGCATGAGAGCAGGCACTAAGCTCTGCATAGCTAGCGGGTGGGTAAGGAGCATCTGACTGAGCTTCTCCGCCCGCGGTTGGATGGCCGGATTGAAGACAAAGATGACCTCCACCAACTTGGCCACCAGGTAGGGGTTACTGATGTATTGTGGACTGCACACAAACACCACCAGCAGTGTCATGATGTGCTTCATGCTAGGGTCATCCAGAACCTGAGGCATGAACCTGACAATAACGCCAACAGCATGAGAAGAAAGCTTAGAAAATCACAAAGTACGTCCGAGCCAAGTTATGACGAAAAGGACCTAGATGAGATAGATCTGATTTACTTGCTTTCATGACGTTTTTCCACCATGCTCAAAGATAGATCAATCATTTAGATGTCTAATGACACTTCAGATTTTTATGACTATCTCAGCAAAACTCCATTTATGTCTTTCAATAGTTCCAGGGATACATGTAGAACAATTACAGCAGTCACAAAAAATTGCTGATAAATAGGCAAGTTAATGAAAGGAAAAATCTAAAAGGCCCTAAGGGCTTAGGAGTAACAATGGCCATATCTAAAATGGAATACACAAAAAGCACAAGATTCAACCAATTACAGGTTACTATACCTTGCCAGTTGCAGATTAACGGCCCTTTTCTTCACACCATCTCTGTCTCTTGATGGCAAATAAGCAACCATCTGTTACCTCACATAGTACTCTACACAAACATTTATATTTTTTTATGAAGCAGGCTAATTGGCTAACCTTCACTCTCGACACCTGAGTGGTATTGTCACATTTATTATGATGATAAGGAACGTTGTCAAGCTTTGGCAAAAACAGAATAAGAGTTGAAGTTCTTGGTCACTTCTCATGGAACAGCAACATTCTACCATCACTGGCCATAGCACAACATTAATAACTAACAGGTAGGTACTTGTTCTTCACTCACTGTAATGTAAATAGTAGGAAGTCTGCAATGTCCTCAAGGTAGAAATCAGGATAGGCAGCAAAGGCTTGGGGAATATCACTAGGCAATGGTAGACAGGCCCTGAAGCAAACAGGGGAATTAGTACAAATAACCACTGAAGCGAGAGAAAAACTTTGGGGCCCAGTTTCACAAAGATGTCGTGCATGTACAATGATGGTATTAGTGACGTACAAAACAATGTAGGGCAAATGCACGGTAAAAAAAAATGCTGTACGCTGCTTTGTGAAACTGGGCCCAGGTGTACATGAGGGCTAGTAAGCAATTGAACAGTGCAGTAACACTGGACATATGAAACTTCATAGTTCATCAAGAGACCAATAACAACCCTTGTCCAAAAGCACACCAAATCGACTGTGAAATCTTGTAGACTAGTACAGGAGTACTTAACAGAACGGATTAACTGACCACTGTAGATGACATTAATTCCCATGTGACTGTGGATTAGGATCACAGCACTTTGGGCCCACTTCTAGGATATTCACTGTGAAATGCAAATTGTTCAATGAATTGACATCACTATACCACATGACACCAACTAATTCTTCACAACTCTCCTGTGGAAGACTTACCCATGTGACTGTGGGTCGGCAGCCTGAAGCAGGAACTCTGCAGCCATCCCATAGAACTGTAGAGAGCGGCGAAGCATTGTCTCATCGAGCAGACCTGCATCTGCACACAGCTTACTCTTCTGTAGTCTCTGTAAACACATAGTATTAAGGTCATGGTGTTTCGCAGGAGTCAAGAGGTAGCCAGACACAGACATGATTGTGGTGAACCAAGAAAATAGCTGAAATTTACTATCATAGCCCAAAAAGTCCGGGGTCCAGAGGCCGCGTAGGCCCCGGAAGCTAGAAAATTCTGCGGAAAACAGGTAAATTAATCGAAACTGAACAAAGAAAAAGCGGAATTCCGCTAAAAAGCGGAAAAAAATCATGTCTGCAGACAACTTGTGAGAGGGCAGTGATTTTACATAAACCTTTGAGATTTTTGCTCTTGAGTACAGTGGAAAACACCAACCAAATGAATGGTAGCATGGCTACCAAACACCATGCCTGGAGTGGACACATGAAAGCCGAACTTCAGCTCATTAGCAGCACTGAAACTAAATTTAGCATGGATTCTAATAAATAATAAAAAAAAAAAATAAAAAAAGACGTGTAATTAATATGCACACAAAGCACCAAAGAGGGGGCATCCCCCTCATTTCATTGTGCTTTAGTGACATATATGCTAAACTTGAGCTTCATTACACAACACAAGAGACTAAGCCGTGAATTTTGTCATTTACTGTAATTAATATGCATACGGAGCATCAAAGATGGAACATCCCCCTGATTTTATTGTGCTCTATCCATATTGAGGCTCTGTATGGTTAGATCGTTTTCAGTGGGAAATACATGTACATGTACAAAGATACACGACACCGGCCTGAAAAGAAAATCTCCAAACCAAGCTGCAAGAGAATGGTAATAGACTTTTTAAGCGGACCTGAGATTGTGATTTCCATCGTTTGAGAAGTTCTCTGTTTCGTGTTGCCATGGGTAAGAGTTTCCACTGAGACTCCACACCCTCCAGTTCCTCTATCATACGGTTCAGATCTCGAATGGCCCGCAATCGGCGCTGATACTTCCTCGTCATGGGTAATATGGATATGTGATGACAGTGGAGGGTGAGAAAGAAAATCTCGGTGGGAAATTTGGGCTCCTGCCAGGGAGGTTTCTCAGAATTTTCTAAACAGAAAAGCAGATACAGGAGTAAAGTTTACAGTGGTGTGTAACACAGCAGTGTTTACAGTTGTGTGTAAACCAATGACTTGAGTTGGCATTAATTCAACTATGTTACACTTGAAGTTGTCACTAAAAACACATTATTTAAACTGTTAAATGCTATTATGTAATAAACACAAATAAAAGAATTGATGAGTAAGTGGATGCTCTGAACACAAATATAACTTAAAACTAAGCAGGTGCTTCTAAAAAATGTAAAATGTAAATTTTGAAATTTCAAGAGCACATAAGGGGAGACTACTCACTCAGTCCTTCGGCCCATTCCTCGGCCTCCTGCGAGCTAAGCTTCAATCTGGAGTCCCCTTTTGTCTCAGTTTTGGCCTTGGGGTGGAACAGGTAATACTTGTCTACCTGCAATCATAGCACATGCAGTATATAGCAAAAGTTTTACTGTATTGAACAACATATTTCTGTGTTATTTTTCACCTTTCCATGGTTGTTCTCTCTTGTGTTTGTGGATTCACTAGGATGAATATGTCTGACCAAACCAGCTCTGATCAACCAAACCAGATCTGATCAACCAAAATGGATCTGACCAACCCCAAAAAGTCTGCCTAACAAACAGGTCTCACCAACCCAAACAGATCCGACAAACCAAAACAGGTCCGATCCACGAAAACTAGTCTGACCAATGAAAAAAATAACTGACCAAAAGAGGTCTGTCTGAACAAAATCTCACCACAACAGGCTCAGCAAGGATCAACCCAATTTCACATGAATTTGCCGAGACAGTTTCTCATGCGCCAAGGTAAGACTAAAAAAAAAATCTGTGCACAAACCAGATAAGCACCTGTTGAAAAACGAGATATTCATATCAAACTACTTTTTATCTGGGTAAACACATGCACGACTAGACAACTCTTTATATGGAAAGCCTTACCTTATCCAGTTTGACTTTGAGGGTCAGCATCTGTAGCACGGTGAGAAAGTTCAACATAAAACCATCCCCTGACACAAGCCTTTCATCAACCTGAAATAAACAAGGCATCAATACACTAAGGTGTAATAATCCACACCACAAAATAAGTCACCTGACCAGTCAAATATTAAACTACATGTAATGGCATAAGTAATATTCCCACAAAAAGCTGCATTTCAGTGTGAATGTTTGCATCTGTGTAAACTTCACAAAAAAATGTTTTGTGGAATAAAGCTGAAGTGTTTTATGATGGTGCAAACTGTTTACCTGTATTTGAGATCGTTTGACATTGCGTCTGATCACAGCTCCGATGAAGCCGATGGCAGCATCTCTGGTCTCCGAGTTCACAAGGATGGCGTGGACAATCTTAAACAGCTCATTCTGAAACATACATATAAGCCTGTAGAGTGTCGTCTAATTGAGATATTCCAAATCTTTACAATACAAAGGAAACTGTCAGTTTATTTGATTTAAATTGATTATTCGATTGTTCTATAACTTCCAGCAGTAGCTTCTTGCTTTCAACAATTTTTCACACATATGACACCACTTAGGTTTATTGGTGCAGGAGTGAGTTAGTGAGTGCTTGGGGTTTAACGCTCTACTCAGCAATTTTTTCAGTCATATGACTACAAAGGAATCCTTAGAGTGCATGTAATGTGCCTCCTTGATGCAGGACGGATTTCCACAGCTCTTTTATCTAGTGCTGCTTCACCGAGACACCTTACTGAAGGGAAGTGAGCCGCCCCACCTGAGCCATTATACTGACACAGGTCAACCAGTCATTGCACTATCCCCTTTGCGCTGAACGCCAAGCGAGGTATTGGTGCAGGACAGGGGAACCAGGAGTAACCCACTACCCTTTACCTGATACCTGACAAATTTCTGGACTTCAAACCTCAAAAGGACCAACAATAGCTGTATTCAAACCTGCAAAAGCATCAGTCAGGGGTCGATCGGATGTGGCAAGAACAACACTTGAGCTACATGGAACTGAACCAACGACACATACAGTTCATTCACAGTACGTCCACCCTACATTTTTTGATCATGTTTCAGCTTAACACGATAACTGATTATGACTTCAATCATGACTGGAGCACAAAGAAACCATGAACAGATAATTTAAAGGGAATTATGTTATTACAGAGTGTATTGGAATGATGTACAGAAAAAAGGTTGGAGAATTTCTGAATTTCGGGCTTATCCACAGTTTGCAAAAGACACAATGCAGAACTTGTTAAGGCGTTCTTACCCTGGCAAAATCTAGGCCATGTTGTAAGGACTGGTTCAGTAGCTTGTTGTTGTCTGGCGTGAGTTGGTGATTGGAGAAGTGCTTGTCTACAACCCTTATCTGTAACAAACAAAACATATATCAATCTTATAGGTGCTCTCAGCTAATGTTCTTGTATACGTCAAAACCATAGTGCCTCCAGTAACCCACCACCATTTCAGGCATGCATTACACTGCACATTAATAAAGTATTTAAATCAAAGAATGTAGAAAAACATGTCTTTTGAACACTGTTACTCTGAGAAGTTGATGAAGGATACTTTGAATACATATCTTGGTATCTGTTTCATGTCTCAACTTCGCAGTAGCAGCTTTACATATTCACAAAGTAACATTATCTCTTTCCCCATGTGATCTGGAGTCATCACTTGAATTAAACCACTCACATTGTCCTCCGCAAACACTGACAGTCCAATGAAAGGTCCTAGAAATGATAGCTTTTCCAACTCCATCCCTGTAGAATTGGACACTGATGATGGCAACCAATTTTTGAGCTGTACAATCTATGTAAAAGAGCAAATAGATTGGTCAGTACGTGAAATGAGTATTCTTAAGCATGAGTATTTATCAAACAAAACACTGAAAATGATATATGTATAAAGAAGATACATTTATATTCAGTCTAAACTTTCTTCTTCTCTTCTCACAGTAACTTGCAGATGGTCTTCCTCCCACCACTATACTGGCCGTCGCCGTGTAAGTGAAATATTCTTCACACAGGAATAAAACACCAATCAAATAAAAATGAATGAATACAAATCCTCAGATAAATCTTCCTTAGTAGAGCCAAGCCTGATCAGAAAGTGCATTAATTTCATTTTAAATGTCTTCTGTATTTCAAACTTGTACAACGTTTCACCACCTTTTACCACTAAGCAAAGAATCAGCACACAACAGAACCAATAACACCAAGTCTTTGGGCTCACTTTATGAAAACCATGTATTAAAGTGAAGGAAAACAAACAATAAAAGTATATCCTCAAGTACATGTTCCTTAAAACTAGACTTAAAGCAGTAAGTGCATTTTACTCATTTCCTGAAATGTTAAACAACTCAATTTTTTTGTTCTAATAACCATTTCAGTGGTCTTTCTTATCAAGGACAAAATCTAGCTGCTAATGCCATACTGCATAAGAACTACAATACCACTGCTAAAAATAAAAAACGTCAGTGAAAAACACAAATACTACATAGTCTTTGTGCCACGGGACCCAGCTTTTTAAATTTTAGGCAAGTGATATTCAATGTTTCATGATATTACAAATTACCATGGTTATCAACAAAAGGTTGCACAAGTAAGAAAAGTATGAACTTTTTTGCAATATGATTTTTAAGTATATGGTCTCCTGTGGGCAACTGCTGCTCAATACTTACTAAGTTACATATAGGTCTGGTATTACCAGCACTTTTAATGTCACAGAGCTCAGTGAGAACTGTAAGAGGGGCTCTGTACTCATCTGTGTCAAAAGACAACCCTCGTATACTGAGTAACAGGCCCTGAAGGATCGGAGAAAATACCTGTAAACAACAACCAAACAGAAAGGAATTAATGAATGATTAGGCCATACCAATTTAAATTGTTGTTTCACAAGCGGAATACATCTTTTTTCTGAGGGGAAGGTATAAAGATAAAACCTAAAAATCATCTAAATTGTCGAAAATGTGGACTACAACAGGAAAGCTTCCTGTTTTAGATATATTTATATAATGGGTAAGTTATTGCACAACAACTTTCAGCTAAGGAACATGCCAAACTAATGTATACTCTCCCACCTGTGACTTACACCTTACTCATTAGAGGAAAGCTTTTTTCAACCAACTTTATTGTTAAACCACACAAAGAGCATCCTCAACTTGCTTCTGGTCACCAAGGTCTTGAGAACAATGGAAACGGGGGATTCCCCAAATTCCCTGGCCAAAGCCAGGACTCAACCCACACCTTGTGCGTTCTAGTAATTGAGAAACAAGTATCTTGAACACTCGACCACAGCATCCCTCCCTCCCCGTGAGCATATGATCAGTTCACTACAAGGAATTGGCATGGGATATTATCTGTATATTATTAATGCCCTGTGTAATGCACATTTAGCAAATGCCCTTACCCTGCTGAAACTCTGTTGGTCGTTACTCGTTGTCTGTAGCAGCTCAGACAGGAAGCCCCGGGGAAGACTGTGAGCTAATAAACTAGGCAATAGGAGAGAAGGCAGGCCTGGTGACCTAAACATAAACAAAGACATGTAGCTATGTAAACTATACATATATACATATGTCAATCTAAGTCATTCATCACAAGCATACTACTAATATCCTCAAACGATTATAAATTCCCGTCATTCATGAGTCTGCAACCATCAAGGTTGATAGTTCTCAGATCAAATGCTGAATTAGTCTTATCATGGAACCCAAGTACTTCCATAAATGTGTATATGCCAAAAAATCACTTTAACAGAAAGAAAAACTGTTCATTATCTTAGCTTTAGATTATGACTGCTGTATAGGCCCTGGAGAAGTAGGAAAATTAGAGTTCAGAATGACAAGTGAGGTGCCAGTCACATGCTGACTTCTGACTACAGACATCACCTCCCTCACTGGTCTAGACTTACCTAGGGACTGTAACTATGCCCTGGAGCACAAGTGAAGAATGAGTAACACACTGACTCCTGACTACAGACATCACCTCCCTCACTGGTCTAGACTTACCTAGGAACTGTAACTAGGCTCTGGAGCACCAGTGAAGAATGAGTAACACACTGACTCCTGACTACAGACATCACCCCCCTCACTGGTCTAGACTTACCTAGGGACTGTAACTAGGCCCTGGAGCACCAGTGAAGAATGAGTAACACACTGACTCCTGACTACAAACATCACCTCCCTCACTGGTATAGACTTACCTAGGGACTGTAACTAGGCCCTGGAGCACCAGTGAAGAATGAGTAACACACTGACTCCTGACTACAAACATCACCTCCCTCACTGGTCTAGATTTACCAAGGGACTGTAACTAGGCCCTGGAGCACCAGTGAAGAATGAGTCACACACTGACTCCTGACTACAAACATCACCTCCCTCACTGGTCTAGACTTACCTAGGGACTGTAACTAGGCCCTGGAGCACCAGTGAAGAATGAGTAACACACTGACTCCTGACTACAAACATCACCTCCCTCACTGGTATAGACTTACCTAGGGACTGTAACTAGGCCCTGGAGCACCAGTGAAGAATGAGTAACACACTGACTCCTGACTACAAACATCACCTCCCTCACTGGTATAGATTTACCTAGGGACTAACTAGGCCCTGGAGCACCAGTGAAGAATGAGTAACACATTGACTCCTGACTACAGACATCACCTCCCTCACTGGTATAGACTTACCTAGGGACTGTAACTAGGCCCTGGAGCACCAGTGAAGAATGAGTAACACACTGACTCCTGACTAGAGACATCACCTCACTCATGGGTGGAATACTCGACCTCTGCAAGAAGAAAAATACCTAGTGTTTTTAAATTCTGGTATGTCTATAACCACTTGATTAATATAAGTTAGAGTCACACTAAGATTTCACACACTGTAACTTTTAATCCATTCATACCCTGCATGTGAATCAAAATCCTGTGAGCTATACACCACATCAACACCTTTCAAACAGTGTGCCAAGCCCTCTTTGATGTGGTTTCATGTAAAAGATATATTTTGTATGCAAAATAGTTGTAAATTAGTATATATAACACAGGCTGGGAGAAATTACTTTTTCCCCTCAATATAGTACTGTATGAATAAATATCACAATCCATCCATACTTTCCATGGGGTCTCAATGGACTAGAATGGATCTGCGAACAACAGATCCTAGATCCTACGTCTGGTAGCATGCTTACAATGTTCGTGTGTTCATCCTAGTCGCAAATGCATTGAAAATGCATCATATAACATGGGGACGTCAAAGTGCCAAATACAGCAAATCGGCCTTTGGACAATATTTGAAGCACTACAACTGCCACATTTATTGACACACTTCCGTGATTTTCCGCACGACTGCAGTACCCATATAGCCCTTTGTACTCAGTCATTTTCAGCTCCACAGCTGCAGTAGTTTTGTGTCAAGTGACCTCCAAATATGGGCAAAAATTGCACTTTTTCGCACTTTCATAGCAATTGGCGACAAAACCTTGTGTCGGAGAAAGGAAAAAACCACCAGATTTGTCATCAGAACATCCAACTACGCCTAGCAGCCTACTCAAAACCTTGAAATTCACAACATTTTCATCGCCTGACAAATTGGTTAAGCTGGGATCGAACTCTGACACGAAAATCAAAGTTTGTACTTTGATGTCTCGGGCTACAGTTTGGTGCCGGTTGCACATTTCTAGCTCTCATAGTTCTCGAGATACAGGTCATTGAAAGTACATAACTTTTTTTAGTTTTTTGCTTATATCTTTAAAAGTTACACAGATATGAAAAAAATATAAGCAGATTCTGAATCAGCAGCTCAAGATACATCAGAATACATTGAGAACAATTGACATTTCAGAACTAATTGTGACGTCACAACATCGACCAATGACGAGCTTCCAGAGTTTTGACCGGAAGTCAACCATTTTTGCAAACTTTTTGTAACTCGTGACCTTCTAGCTGCATGTCAAATTTGAAAACAATCGGTTCAGTGGTTCTTGAGAAGAAAATTTTTAAAAGTTTAACACAAAATTCAATAAGGCGGCCGAACCACGTGAGATAGAAAAAAAATGGAGAATTTATCCTGAGATATTCACCGCCAGAATATATGAGCAAAATTTGGGACTTCTATGTTGAACAGTGTAGGAGTTTCCTTGCTAACAAAGTCGGTGAAGAAAAAAAAAATAATAATAATAATAAGAGGAAGAAGAAGAAGAAAAAACAGAACGGTTACAATAGGGGTCCCGTTCAGGAAGAACGGGATCCCTAAAAATTTCCAGTACAAACATAATATTTCAGTTCCTTGACCTACGAGACAATGAGAGAAACTACTTCACAGAAGCAAATACAGATGCAGGAGTTAACTCCTTAGCTGAGACATGTGGCCATGCTAAAGACAGAGTACAACAATGACAGACCTTGGGTGCCACTCTCTCCTCAATGGCCACCCTCCTGTAACAGTCCAGCAAATAGGTGACCATGTCAACCTCCTTACAGTGCAGCACCGAAGCCCTGGTTGTGTCTCTGGGGGGCTGCTGCGGCGATAACAACGGGCTAATACTGCAGTGGAGGAAAAAGATGAATCTCACTAAGACTACCCAAAGGTAAAGGAATCTAGTTCAGTTTGTTGGGGGGTTTTCAGGTGTGTTTAAGTCTTTACATGACAGGCTTATTAAAATATCTTTCTATGCATTCATAAAAATGATACTGTGACACAGAAAAATAATGTGGACTATTGAGAAGTTTTTCCAATCAAGTGTTTGAATGTGACGTGCATTTGTGGCAGATATTTAATGTCTTTCAATCCTGTAATTCTCTGTCATCCTGTTGAACTATTCAGTGTTGTTTTACCTATAACCATGATAATTAACCATCAAGGACAAGCTGCCAAATGTGTTAACATACTGACGACCTACCCTTTAGGGCTTGGGTGAACTGTGCCATAGCCTGGCATTGGAGATAGCGCTTGTACCCTTAGTTTTAAGGAGCACAGCGGGTTATCTTCACTCTGTTCTATCAGGTGTAAAACCTCCATCAAGATCTGCTGGATCAACTCGCGAAATTCCACTGGCTCTGAGATAATAAACCAATTAGTTAGTTAGTTAGTAAATTCAAAACAAATTATACTGAAGTTTTCAGTTTCTAGTTCGCATGAGTTCAACACCAAGTACATTCTCAAACCAAGAGTATGATTTTCTATAAATAAACTTTTTAATAACCGACTAAGCTGAATTTCAAAAAACAGTGGAGTACATTCATTTGAAAATAAATGATAACTGATTCATTCAATGTATCTGACAAATATGAAAATTACCTCAGTTACACATTAGAAGTATTAAGTTAATTGGTGTACTAAAGAGAGACTATGGGACACCAGTTACCTGAAAAACTTTCGGCTCTAAAGCAGCAACAAAGCCAGGAGGAGTTTGAAATAAGCTATAATACAATGCATGTATTACATCAACAAACGCCTTTGATTAAAGTAATACTTGAAAAAAAGATTGTATTTATTTGTTTATTTGAATGATGTTTTATATTTCTCAAGGAAGAACTAAGAAAGTGTATAGAGAAAACAAACCACAACCCCTCTGCACACAACCAAGAAACGTCATAATGTAAACCTACAGTTTAGCTTCTGCCACTGTTATAACAAAAATACTCATTGAAAATAGCCTCTCACTGTTGAGTGAGACGTCAATGATCCCACAAAAGGACAGAAAGGAATGGCAGCTCACCTGACTGAGCAGCTTGGGCAAGGACAGGTAGATAGAAGGACTCCTGGTTCTGCTCACGCCAGTTTACCAGAAACACCCGGCACAGAGAGGTCAGTATCTGTTCTTCTGTAGCCTCTGATCCGATACTCACATCCTGGTATGTAGCAAAGTACACTCATATAATTAATCATAACATGTTTTGTGGAGTACACAAGAAGTACTGTGAACGCAGAGGCTTATACTGGAAAAAGATCAGTGACAGAGATGACATTTGTCTTTACATGAGGTGGAAAATGAATTACTTTGCCTTAATACTCATCTCTTCTCATACACAAACACCTACATGCCACACCTGACATAATAAAATTGTATCAACGTTAGTTTGTATTACCATGCATTGAAAAACATTATACAAGTGTATAATCCACATTTTTACTTGTAAGCCTACATGGATTTTAAAATTCAAAATGATAATAAATTATATGATAATTCTTACCCTTTTTCTTTTACTTTCAGCAGGTCGGACTTCAACATCATCAACTTCCATGGTTTCGATGCCAGAGTCCACATCCACTTGTGACTGCTGAGATCTAAAAAAAATTACAGCATACATGGTATAAATACATAATATATTCAAACGCAGACCTTTGAGATAGAATCCTTCAATAATTTTGGCATGTTTATTACATTCTCTTATTGGAGCAAGCGTATTTCAAGATTTGCTTCTGTCTGTGGCTCTAGATACTTTCATCCTGACAAGAAAATGTTTTTTGGGGCCACGCCGACATTTGACAATACCCACATGCATGAACAAGCTCATGTTGAATGGAGGTTATTTCAATATGTAGAGAGACTGGATAATAGATGTAATTAATCTGGCACATTACATCCTTTACTATAAGTAACTCAACAATAAAATTTCGGCACATTTTTGCATTAACTCATACTTGTCCGGGCTCAAATAACAGGAAAATGATTTGCATAAAAACTAGGTGAAAATGTACCCTACTCCAAGGAAAACATGGCAATATGTATACATTTAACTCTCACACTTACAATTTTTCAGAATAATCCGTGTCTACATCCATGCTCTGTGAGTCCTGTGATCTTGGGGAATCCAAAGCTAAACTGGCTGCAAGAGAAGGACATATACTCAAAGTAATGCAAAGACTGCAGTCTGGGGAACATAAAGTTCTTGGTATACTTCTTTTAAGACTTGGTGATCATGAAATTATTCAGTAAAAGACATTATGCTGATTTAGCTTATATGCAAAATTAACATGTACAGCGTAACATTCCCATAACATTTAGATTTTCTGAAGAGAATGTTGTTTTTTACCATCAGAAAGTCTAGGAAAAAAGTATTCCGTACACATATGATCTGCAAAGTGTCTTTCAAAATGAAATTTAAATTCTATTCAAAATTGAATTCAGGACAAAAATATTCACAAAACTAACAACCTATATCAGTGTACTGTTATCCTGGATAGGTTAGTTATACCTGGTTTAAAGGATTGCCCCTGAGTCAGTGGTGTGGATGGAGTTTTGCGTAGTGACAGCTGATTGGACTGAGGTGAAGAGGGTGTAGCTTGTGCTTCCCCTAATGATGATGAGGGTGTTTCCATTGGCTGAGGATGTGTGGATGATACTGATGACTGACTAGAACTTGACGGTGTGCTGCTCTGTGACTGGCCCCCCTGCAGCCGAACCAACCTCTTCCGTCGAATCTATAACAAAAGAACAACCACTTTCTTAATGCATATACTCAGGGATAAAACTCCACATTTCTGGCACATGAAGGAGTGGTGCCCCTAAATGTATTTGAACACAGAAGTGCTCTAAGCTAATACACGCAAATGCAGGGTGGTTGGCCTAGTGTCGTCGGAATCTGGATGTTAACAGTATTGATTTTGTACTTAGCGAAGGTCCAGGTCAATTCTCTTTGTTATCTAACAAGCAAATTAAAGACACCAACCTTCTTTTCGCACCCACCTATACCACCACCACATGTCCCTACTCGCATTGGAATGGATTTATTTAAAGCATGAAGGCTTCCACAGCACACGCTCCTTAGCCATGGCCACCATCTTCACACTGCTCCACTACGAAACAGGACATGCGTGTAGGTCTACATGCAGCTGCTCAGCATGGCGGTCACGGCCGAGGACCATCTACCGTGGAAGCCTTCACCGCTATAATAAATATATTCTAAAGCCAGTAGGGATATATGGTGGCGGTGCGGGTGGGAGCAGAAAGCAGGTCTTTAGGTTGGTGTCTTTTAGTTGCAGAAGACTTGTTCGATAACAAAGAAAATCGGCCTGGACCTTCATTGGGCACGAAGTTAATACTGTGAAAGCCGAGACTCCAACGACAATAGCCCAGTGTACGAAAAGGAGTTGGAGTCTTTCCGGGCTAGTTTATAACTGGCTTCACTGATAACAGTGCACTGTTAGGAGAGGAGCAACAGTTATTAAGGCCTAATTCAAGCTTAACTGTCAACAACAGCAGTGTTAATGAACCCTCGTAAGCATCCTTATTCATAGATCATTGATGATACCAAGCACTGTCACCATAGTACTGCCGAATGATACAGCTGAAGAAAAGTAAACAAACACAACCATACACTGAATGATACACAACTCTTCGCAGTAGATGTACAAATTAAAACGCAAATAATTCCCGACATCAAAAGTTGTGCCACCGATGTCTTCTATACATTTTGACTCAGTGCTCGTCACACAGAAACGCTGAAGAACTCGTCAAAACACAAGGCGTTGCACTCAGAGATACTGTTTTGACGGAAAGCTCTGTTTCTTCGTCGGATTTTGGAAAGCAAATACTTCAGCTGAAAACTCACTTCATCCGGAGTTAGTTCACTCATTGTAAAATGTCTTTGTTTCTTCGTTGATCGGGGTATCTGTAGACACAGCGGACAACCTATCAGAGGTTTTTTCTGTGGACTATTCTGCGAAGATTTTGTCTTTCATCCAGCTGATCGAGAAATTCTTACTAACTCACTGCAAAACATGGCTGTAGTGACGTCACATCCGGATGACCCGGAAGGAAACCTGTAGTTGCTGTTGACCTTACCCTGTCGAGTCGATCAGAAAAGTTCATGGACCAAAACTTGTCTTCTCATCGCTCAGTATTGTTACAGAATCGTCTCGTTTCACAGTAAGCGGTAAGATTAATGTTTAAAAAATATCCTCAGCTCGATAAGCTTGTTGCTTCTCGACAACGGCTTTATTCGTGGTTGCCACGTCGCTTTTTTCGTTTCACACCGGCATATTGTTGCTTATTTATTTACAACTTACGAGTCGTATTCATTCAATCAATGATTTAGGTGCAGATCGTGTCATTTAAGCAGACATTCCAGTTCTGGACTTCTCAGACTACACTACATTTCTCGGTAAGTGTGAGCGTGTCTTTTAAAAATAAACAAATGGCAGAGGACTTTCCAACAACAATGTCCAAGCGTAGAGTACTCGCGGCATTTATTAGCCCCAGGTTAGCCCTTCGAGACGTGCTATATATCGAATGGGCATGAAAAAAATTGGCCGTAGTTTGGTGCTGCATTGCCCCATCATCCTTTGTTCAAACCCTTTCAAAACTTATGACATTCAAATGGCATGATTTTGTTAATATACTGACCAATTTTCTAGGTGATAGCTTCAGTAGGCTGTACACAGGTTAAAATGAAAACATAGCCTCTAAAACCCACGTTCCGGTGACCCACATTGCATCACCTGTCAGGTGTCATGAGCAGAGCGTGCGCTGTACCTGTGTGACACGCATCAAGGACTGCTGGAAAAAAATTACCCTTAAGGAGATTCAGGACTCGATCAGTTCATGGAAGAAACATTTGCGCACCGTCTACCGAGAAGATGGAGAACCAGTTGATCACCTTCTTAAGTAAAACAAGATAGAACTTTATTTTGAAATGTCTGGAACATGCGTTTTTGATTCTTTTTTGATTTTGGTGCCATGAACAGAAATTTTAAAGGATGAAATTGACATTTGGTCTGTATACTGAGGACATAATGGCTTTTGAGCATGTTAATTTTTAGAAGCTGACGTAAGAGGGTTTCAGAGATATTGAGTGTCAAAGTACAGCCCATTTTTTTATGCCCACCCGATATATATATATATATATATATATATATATATATATACATACATACATACTTAGTACTTTGTAAGAGTTATGCATACGACTGGTCTGCCTGTTTCAATTCCTCTCTTTATACCGGGCTGGCAGGGTATCATGGTAAAATGTACATTGTTTCACGCAGAGTCCAGGTTCATGACCAGAAAGGACAAATATGTGAAGACCTGTCACTGTGCGGGCTGATTGGGCCCTCATGGCCAAGTGGTTAGTTGCCAGCACGGCGTATTGATTTTGAAGCCAGTTACCAATGCTGTCACTTTGAGTTAAAGTTCAGCCCATTTTTGAGAAAGGTCTTGACAATTGGCGTCATATGGTGCACAGTTTTAAATATCATTAGTTGCCACTGTGGCTATAATACTCTGCCAATCCAGCATGAAGAGAAGAGCTGAAGTAGCCAGCTATGGCTAGGTACTAGTTCTATACATTCTGACTCTGTGTTATATAGTTCTGACTTTGAGTCATATCTGCATGTCTTCTTAACATAGTCTTATGTGCATGTCTTTTTAGTCCTGGGCTAAAGCTTCCTCTCAACAACAACAGTACACTTCCAGGATATCATCTAAACTATCATAAATTTGATATTTGGGTAAAGCCAGATAGCCAAGAAGTCAATCCCAATCAACCTTTTCTTCTGTTATGGCAAAGTGCTGTTGTTTTAAGCCAGTGTTTTGAAACTGTAAAACATGGTACTTGTTTCTTATCTCATCCAGGTGTGAAAATTTTCCAACCTTTTTCTGGAAGCATCAGTTTTACTTTTTAGCTTATGTCATACCCTGAGCATAGGCAGCGGCGTCCAGTAACAATGAAAGTAATGTGAAACAAAGTGATTAGGATGGTGTCTTAATAGTAGGATACTGCAGGTATTGAGATCAGGGTTTGAACACATGTAGAGCATAGTAGCATGAGGGGGTTATTTCCTTGTTGGTTCGGTGTGTGCATATTAAATACCATAAATTACTGAATTCCGACATGATGTATCACATATTTGAATCTGTGTTAGATAAAATGTTATGGGTAGTACCTCAAAAAGTACTGCATTTATTGAGCTCACAATTTGCACACATGTGGAGCACAATAGCATGAGGGGGATATTCCATTGTTGATACAGTGTGTGCATATTTAATACTGTAAATTACCAAATTCCTGACTTTGTTTGTTTGTTTGTTTGATTGGTGTTTTACGCCGTACTCAAGAATATTTCACTTACACGACAGCAACCAGCATTATGGTGGGAGGAAACCGGGCAGAACTCGGGGAAAACCCACGACCATCCACAGGTTGCTGACCACCTTTCCATAAAGGGCTGGAGAGGAAGCCAGCATGAGCTGGACTTGAACTCAGAGCGACCACATTGGTGAGAGGCTTCTGGGTTCCTGACTTATAGTAAACAAAATGTTAGGGGTGGTATCTCAAAAAATACAGCATGTATTGACCTGACATTATACATGCATATAAAGCACAATGACACAAGGTGAATGTTCCATCCCTGATGCTCTGTATGTTAATTACCGTAAATTACCAAACTCACAATTTCAGTACTTTATGCATTGCGGTGAAGGTTTGCATTGATGTATCTCCTACAGACGAGGTCTTTGGTAATCTTTGCTACCATATCTGTGTTTGTAATATGCATTTATCTGCTTAGAAAAGACACATGTATGGATAAATACTTTTAGTTGTTAATGAGTTTAGAAAGGGCCTGAGCATGTTAAGTCATTGCTGTATTCCACTTATAGCTTGGTGTACCATATTTTGGACTGGTACTGCAAATTGATTCTCTCTGCCATGATATGGAATCGATGTCTTGGCTATTTGGCTTTACCCCAGTGCTAGGTTTGAGCATGCTGTCATTGTTGAGAGGTAGGTAGTTTTCTCCCAGAAACATAAAAACATGGAGATATGACTTTGTGTTAAGTCAGAACTACAGTAGAAAACACAGTCATATTGTATAAGACTAGGTTAGGTACACAAGTATGCACATTGTGTAGTGTCAAAAAAGTGGTCTCTGGCTTGATATTGTCTATGGGGTGAGGTTTCATATTTTTCTGAGAGCTTTTCTGTTTTCTGTCTGTTTTCAGTTGACAGACTTCCCCAACCCAATCCTTACAGATCAACTCTGGAATTACTGCAGGCATGAGAGTGATGGGCGTATGATTTTGAGCCTGCTGTGTTCTATACTGGCTTCAGTTAGTTTGGTTGCTATGTGTAATAGTGTTTTCATCTCGGATTGCCTCAGGAAATATTTAATATCAATGTGACAGTTCAACATATGTGGTAAACATTAAGAGATGAGCGATCATGGCCAAGGTTCTGCTGGCAAATCAGGATCAATGCACACCGACATCCATCCCACAATGCAACAGAGCAATGATGAGAACATGACCATAGACACGTTAGGCGAATCCTATACCAAAGTGAATCCGTCAACAGTGATGGAAGTATCACAGAACCACATAGATAGCAGTGGACATGTGTCCAAATCCAAACTGGAGAGGCAATCCAGCAGTGCCAGAGATGATGAAGGTGATCACAAACAGGGTCTGTGCAACATACGAGCCATTTTCTTCCTCATCCTCTGGTATCTTTTCAGCGCCTGCACACTCTTTCTCAACAAGTACATCCTCTCAACGCTAAAAGGGGAGCCAACTCTGTTAGGTATCTGTTTACTTTTTTCAGAAAATTTAAACAAACATGTATCAGTGCTTATTGATAAGGGGTTTTATTTATTTATACTTTGTGTGATTATTCATCACCCACAAAGTAGTTAGGCATATTTTCAGTAAACATGGTAATCTAGATGGCAGCTCTGCTCGGGTTCCTCCCACTATCACGCTGGCCACCGTTGTATAAGTGAGAAATTCTTGAGTACGGCCTCAGACAACAATCAAGTAAAGAAGTCAAATAAATCAATGGTACAGGTTGTTACGGGAGTTTCGAGTGGCAGAGTTACAACAACATTGTGACATCCACTTGTAACATGATGCCATCATTTTGTGGCATACATGTAGAAGTGTAATTCACTGTATTTTAACATGGGCAGGTATGTACAGGAATGAAACGTTATCCACAAAAAAAGTCCTTGATTATGGATATTGTCATGGTAGTTATTGTATTTACACATCCACCTTGTTCTTGCCAAGATATGTTTGTAATATTGCCGATGTGGCGTTAAGCCATAATCATTTATCATTTATTCTTTCACATCCATGCATCCATTTTCAGTCCTGTGCCGAAAAGTGGCATTCATGACCAAGCTCATATTATCTTGATGATGTCACTTTACCACTAGAAAACTCCATATCAGAACTGAGATTGACCTCTGCATTAAAGTAATGTTTTACATTATTCCATCTTTGTCCTTAAATAACCTATTTTCTTTTGGATATGTTGTGTTAAAAAAGTTACAACACAAAAGAACAAGCAAAACTGACTGCAGTACATTGTATTTTCAGTCGATGCAATTCTCCTGTTTTAGGTACGATGCAGATGGTGATGACCACGGTGTTTGGCTTTCTGCAGATGTACCTCCCTCTGGGCATGTATGTGCCCATTCAACGGGACGGAAAACCACCCAACTTCTGGAAAAACATGATGCTTGTTGGCACAATGAGGTACCTTAACTACACCAGTGTTTCTCTAGATGCAAATGCCAAGGGCGAACGAATACAGACTGTGATTTTCGCATTAGAAACTACCTTTACTGTATTCTTTGCTAAGGATACATGTATTTGCCATTGCACTGTGATATGGATAATGGCTCCAGACAAACAGTAAAATTGCATTCTATATGCTAAATTAGTCTGGTGCAAACAACAAGTAAGTTTAATACCAAGGTAGTATGAATTTCTCTAAATAACATTTTTTGGAAACTTTTTTTCAGATGTCCATGTTATAGGTAATGTGATCCCACAATAGTTACCTAACATTTTTGACATGTCAAATAATACAGTAGAAGTGGTTTTTACCCTTAGTGGTAAAAGAGTTCAAACATGTTTCATACATGGGGTTCTGATGCTAATGGATTTTCCTGATCCAGGTGATTGACACCATTTTCTTTCCCTTGTAGATTCCTGACTGTGATTTTAGGACTGGTGGCATTGAAATTTGTGGCTGTGTCCTTCACAGAAACTGTGAAGAGCTCAGCGCCCATCTTTACTGTGCTCATATCTCGTGTTGTGATAGGAGAGTACACAGGCACATGGACAGTTGTCTCCCTTGTTCCAATCATGGGGGGCCTTGCCTTATGTTCTCTATATGAACTTAGCTTTAATATTCAAGGGTTTATGGCTGCTTTAGCAACGAACCTAACAGAGTGGTGAGTATTCAGTATACACTAAACACTAGTAGCTGTAGTCTGTAGAACCCAGGCTTTATTTTGCAGTGATCGTGGAGAAAGTGATCATTCTTGTAAACATTTTTAAACTCCAGTCAGATAATGAAATGAATACAGTTGACATCTTACTTAGGCAGTTTTACTTGTGTAGAGTAGGACTTACCAACAAGCCGCATAGGCGTGTAGATTTATGACCTGAACAGTTTATATACAGATCACCTTAACTGGTGATGTTTGCCAAAAGCTTTTCAGGCTGTATTATTTCTCACGACTACATGTAAGCATAAATGTACTAAACGAACGATGACCAGAGGCATTCAGAATCTTTGTGATATACTGTATGTTCATTGTAATTTCATATCAGCATTTGACAGAAATCACAAGACAGTTGTGACTCAGTTTATGTATTTATTTATTTGATTGGTGTTTTTTACCGTACTCAAGAATATTTCATTTACTATTCAACAGCAAAGTTATGACTGAAAGCCTAGGGGATAGAACATTGGCCTCATATGTGAGAAGCATCATGTTCAGGTCTAGCCAGGTTAATATTCATGGATGTACATGTACAAAAAAATCAGGTGTAATCAAGTGCAGAAGTGGTATTCTGACCATTTCATTTTTATAACTGTGGTTATGTTTCTAATTAAACATGTATGAATGTGGTCCTTTTTTCTCTATTACAGCTTTCAAAATGTTTATTCGAAATTATTAATAAGTGGAGAAAAATATAGATACACGTAAGTATTTTATGATTTAACATTCATCAACGTTACTCCTTTAATGTCTAGAGACATAATCCACTAAGTGTTTTTTAACTTAATTCACAATTTAAAAACTCTATTATGATACTTTCTTTGTTATGGCCCCAGACTGTTAGGTGTAATTTATTCTTCACACTCATTAGTTGTCCATGCCTTTGTCTGCCATGATCTGAAAACATTTAAAACCGGATTCAAGGTTTTGCTGTAGTCAGTTATTCTTGTATGGAATTGGACTAAAAGCCTTCACTTCAGACCACTAATATTTAACCTATGAGGTTGTTTGTTGGAATCTTACACTAACACTTGACCGGTGAGGTTGTGTGTTGGAATCTTACACTAGCACTTGACTGGTGAGGTTGTGTGTTGGAATCTTACACTAGCACTTGACTGGTGAGGTTGTGTGTTGGAATCTTACACTAGCACTTGACTGGTGAGGTTGTGTGTTGGAATCTTACACTAGCACTTGACTGGTGAGGTTGTGTGTTGGAATCTTACACTAGAACTTGACTGGTGAGGTTGTGTGTTGGAATCTTACACTAGCACTTGACCGGTGAGGTTGTATGTTGGAATCTTACACTAGCACTTGACCGGTGAGGTTGTGTGTTGGAATCTTACACTAACACTTGACCGGTGAGGTTGTGTGTTGGAATCTTACACTAACACTTGACCGTTGAGGTTGTGTGTTGGAATCTTACACTAGCACTTGACCGGTGAGGTTGTGTGTTGGAATCTTACACTAACACTTGACCGGTGAGGTTGTGTGTTGGAATCTTACACTAACACTTGACCGTTGAGGTTGTGTGTTGGAATCTTACACTAGCACTTAACCGTTGAGGTTGTGTGTTGGAATCTTACACTAGCACTTAACCGTTGAGGTTGTGTGTTGGAATCTTACACTAGCACTTGACCGGTGAGGTTGTGTGTTGGAATCTTACACTAGCACTTGACTGGTGAGGTTGTGTGTTGGAATCTTACACTAGCACTTGACTGGTGAGGTTGTGTGTTGGAATCTTACACTAGCACTTAACCATTGAGGTTGTGTGTTAGAATCTTACACTAGCACTTGACCGGTGAGGTTGTATGTTGGAATCTTACACTAGCACTTGACTGGTGAGGTTGTGTGTTGGAATCTTACACTAACACTTGACCGGTGAGGTTGTGTGTTGGAATCTTACACTAACACTTGACCGTTGAGGTTGTGTGTTGGAATCTTACACTAGCACTTAACCGTTGAGGTTGTGTGTTGGAATCTTACACTAGCACTTAACCGTTGAGGTTGTGTGTTGGAATCTTACACTAACACTTGACCGGTGAGGCTGTGTGTTGGAATCTTACACTAGCACTTGATCGGTGAGGTTGTGTGTTGGAATCTTACAGTAGCGCTTGACCGGTGAGGTTGTGTGTTGGAATCTTACACTAGCGCTTGACCGGTGAGGGTGTGTGTTGGAATCTTACAGTAGCACTTGACCGGTGAGGTTGTGTGTTGGAATCTTACACTAGCACTTGACCGGTGAGGTTGTATGTTGGAATCTTACACTAGCACTTAACCATTGAGGTTGTGTGTTGGAATCTTACACTAGCGCTTGGCCAGGGAGATTGTGTGCTGGAATCGTACACACTCAAATAAATAAATGCAGTGTGAAAACCAGTAAGCTACATAAATGATAATATGCACAGATGAACATGAGTTGTTGAGCCCTTTTAACATTGATGCTCTGTGCCAATAAATGGATAAATTCTGATTAAATGCCCAATATGTTACGGATATTTTGTACTTGTAGAGAGCCTTTTGTTTGAAAACCTTCTTCTTCTTATGTTAACAGACCAGCTGAGCTGCAGTTTTACACAAGCCTATCATCTATAGTCATCCAGCTTCCGGTCACCTCAATGTTGCTGGATATTCCTAAAGCTCGGGAATCCTTTGATAGCACAATGTTTGCCGTTCTTATATTAAATGGCATATTTTTCCATTTCCAAAGCATCACGGCCTATGTGCTGATGGATTACATATCACCTGTTACTCACAGGTAAGTCAATTTGGGTTACACCTGTCACTTCCAGGTAAGTGAATCTGGTTTACACCTGTCACTTACAGGTAAGTTAATCTGGTTTACACCTGTCACTCATAGGTAAGTTAGTCTGGTTTACGCCTGTCACTTACAGGTAAGTTAATCTGGTTTACACCTGTCACTCATAGGTAAGTTAGTCTGGTTTACACCTGTCACTTACAGGTAAGTTAATCTGGTTTACGCCCGTCACTCGCAGGTAAGTTAATCTGGTTAAGTGCAAGCCCAGATGTATGTTAAAGGGACATACATGTATTGCCGATGACAAAAAAAAACTTTGCTGCAGTTTTAAACATCATCTACAAATAGTTAACTGATTTGTCTCCCTTTGTAGCACCACCTGTTGTGTAGACGTTCAGCTAACTTCAATTATGAGACACGGCATTGGATTGAATTCATGTAGCCTGTGATGCTGCATGCTTCATCCTCTACACATAATCATTGAGAATTATGAATATTTTATAATACATGATCATAATGTTTAGGCCAATAAATGTGTGATCCATGAGGGAATGTTGCATTGTGGGGATCTCTGTGCTGCCTCATTTGCTTTCTTATCTCATGGGGCAGACAGTTTACACCATTGACAGATTTCCCCTTGTAATTCACTTATTGGACATTTTGCGAAAAATTCAGTCAGGAGTCAAATGCAACTCATGTTTGTATTTCGCTGAACCAACTCAAAAAATCTGAATTTCTTTAAGCGGTATGTCCTTTAAGAAGTAGATGTCTAACCAGGTAGCAAAACAAGAAAGGATCTTGTGTTTCTCAGTAATCCCAACTTCATACTGTAACAACCTCATAATGTAACAACTTCATATCATAACAACCTCATACTGTAACAACTCATACCTTGTACTATAACAACCTTATACCTTATATTGTAACCACCTCATACTGTAGCAACCTCATACTGTAATGACCCCATACTGTAATAGCTTATATCTGTAAAAACTTAATACTGTAACAGCCTCACACTGTAACAACTTCATACTGTAACTGCCTCAAAGTTGGTGATATTTTTGAGAGACACAGTTGGTTATATCTTTGATAGACACAGTTGCACTCTAAGGCAAAGTTCTAAGACTGGAAAAAAGAAACATATCAAATACTAAACTTATGTTAATTAACAACTTTTAATGTAAGTTTTGTGAGTTACATTTTATAACACTGTTGTTTGTGGTTACATTTACAGTGTTGCCAACACAGTAAAGCGAGCATTCCTCATATGGTTCTCTGTGATATTGTTTGGGAATCCTGTGACAGTTTTAAGTGGACTAGGTACAATTACTGTGACAGTTGGGGTTCTGCTCTATACCAAGGCTAAGGAGTACGACCACAACAAGCTACAGCATCGGCTACAGTACGCAAGGACCATGCAGACAGACGGAACCAAACTCATATAGTCATAACTATGACAGCGTCAGTGGATCACATATTAACATGTTCATATCCCAATTCATGTGTCCTCACATATATGTGCCTTGGGTCTGTGAAGGCTTCACACACATTTTGTCTGTGACTTTGTTTTTGTGATTTTAGATGCCTGTGGTCACATAGCTTCTTCATTTAATGTAAACAATCACATATCATTATTACACAATCAACATCTTGTCATTCATATGCTGAATGATGCAAGATTTCTGTGTTAAGCTAATACAGTTATTTTCACATTTCCAAATTTTAGTCACATTGATATCATTGTGTTAAGTCCTCATGGATTTAGGGGTATTTTAAAGAAGTTGTGATTTGGTTACAATTTGGTAATAAAGATTGAGCAGTGATATCATCACTAAATTAAATAAGCTCAGTGGTAAGTAAAGTAAAATAACATCCAAAGGTGCATCATGATTTTAGTGACTTTTAGCAATAGTAAAGAGCAGCGGGTGTAAGAAGAACTCAAAAGAGTGATTTCTTCAGTAATGTGAAGTTAACATCTCTCTCAGTGTATTTTGTCATCAGCAGTATTTTTATACCTCATAAACTGATCAAAGGTATCATTTTTTTGAAAAAATAAGTGTCACATTATCAATTTGAAATTCAGCATTTATTTTTATTTGCTTTAACCAGAAATAGTAATGGTGCATATCAATCTGATTTTCTTTCATTGATCAGATATTAGATCAAATGAAAAGACAATTATATGTTCCATGAAGAAAAAGGTCAATTTTTGTGGTTTGGAAGGGCAAAAATTTACTTTTTCTGCCATTTAATTGCTATGGTTATGTTAAATGTGGATTAAATATCTTTATCCTAATTTTAAATTAGGATGGCACGGAATTTGGTTGAATGCTTGGATCTATCAGACATCTTTTTCTAAACCTGTTGTTTTGTGCTCAAGTGGAATTGAAAATCAGCTAATTTCAACATTTTTATGTATTTTTTGATGTCTTGGTCATGCTAGTTTCTGGTTATTTTGTCATGTAGCCATATGGCTACATTCTCTATTCATGGTGTGATAATCAGAATCTTAAATGTACACGTACTGACCAAGAAAGAGCTGGGGCTGGTTTGACCTGCTGCATTTCATATATAATTGGGGATAGAATGAATTTTGGTAATTAACAGTGATCAGAAGGAGTGATATCCTACTTCTAACCTAACACATTTACTACCCCTCATGTCATACGTGGTTTTAATTATTCTGACTAAATTATCCATTTTATAGGACAACTTAGGGAATTTTTTGTAAAGTTTGTTTAATTACTTAGCCGAAAAACTTAAGTGTGGGTATCAGAAGTATAATTTTCTGGTGTTTATGTGCTTCTGAAAGTGCATATTTATATAGTAAGCTTTCGGTGAAATCACACCTGTGTGTGATGGGTGATTTACCTGGAGGTGAAATCACACCTGTGTGTGATGGGTGATTTACATGTAGGTGAAATCATACCTGTGTGTGATGGGTGATTTACACGTAGGTGAAATCACACCTGTGTGTGATGGGTGATTTACACATAGGTGAAATCACACCTGTGTGTGATGGGTGATTTACACGTAGGTGAAATCACACCTGTGTGTGATGGGTGATGTACATGTAGGTGAAATCACACCTGTGTGTGATGGGTGATTTACACGTAGGTGAAATCACACCTGTGTGTGATGGGTGATGTACATGTAGGTGAAATCATACCTGTGTGTGATGGGTGATTTACACATAGGTGAAATCACACCTGTGTGTGATGGGTGATTTACAGGTACCTGAGGTCAATATTATGATGGTGAATCAAAAATTAATGCTTGAATGTGTACACATTGATGTCTTGTTTTAAAATTAATTTGCCCCCCAAATTTGAAATCTTTGGCTTATTTTATGTGTGAACTTGGTTTCCTATTATGCCACTGAGCTGAAGCTTAGGTTATAGCTCTATTATGAGTAGTTAATACAGATCCAGATTAGTGATATCTACATCTTATGAAATGGAGGTTGGAAAGGTTGTTAACCCTTTATTGTTCTATGTTGGCAGTCATTTGTAATGTTCTCTCAGTTGTATTCTAAATGTAGCTTTAGTAGCTGCTGTGGTATTGTGTATGATGGTATAGGCCAGAGATGTCATGCACATTAGTGATGCTAGCTCTTATTGTTATGCAAATGAGACAGGTGACAATGTTAGGAATAGCAATCCTATACATCATATTCTAGTCCACAGGGTCCAAAAAAAAAATAAAAAGGCAATTGTGCCACAAAAACAGTTTAATTTTTTTTTTACCAACATTTCTTGTACAGTCGTTCTGGCCATCCAAGGTTTTTTTTTTATAAAAGTCAGGCTTGTTTTAGAATTTGTGAATGTTTTAATTGTTTTTGTTCTGGGCATTTATTGCATTCAGCACTGTTCTCTGAATGCTTGGACAAATTTGAACTTGGAATTATAATCAAGAAACCAGCTTTAGGATTTTAACACAAGTATCATTTCCTGGATTGTTAACAGAATTATTTATTCCAGAATATGCCATATAAATACATTTATGTGGTATGTTCAGTCATAATTCTGTGATCAATCCCATAGGGGATGTCTGTGATTTTAAGGTGTTTTTGCCTGAATGTCAAAGTTGCCACCATTTGATTTCTCCTCAGTGGCCATGAACCTGTTGTACACATCAGTGCCGTAGACCTTGTCTTCAAAGTTCTAAGTCAAGGACACATTTGACCATTCAAAAACAATAATGTTGCTCTTTGGTTTAATGTGTTGCTTTAGTTCATGTTAAGTTTCAGTGTAATGCCAGGACATAATGAACAGTGTAAGGTCAACTGACTTAATATTTGGTGTGATAAGGAAGATCCAGTGGAACAGAAAGACCCAGTGGAACAGAAAGATCCAGTGGAACAGAAAGATCCAGTGCAGGGGTACACAGGTAACATTCCATTAGGACCTTGTTTTGTGATGTCATAATTTAATTATTAATAATAGTCTGAATCAATAATAATATGGTTCTCTGCTTTTTGTTGTATAGTGTAATCTTGGCATTTTACTGTCCCAGCTCTTGATCTTTTTGCACACCATTGCCAGGCTATCTCAGTTTTTATTTTTGCTCTCGTGAAGTGTCACTTTTTCCTTGATGAACAGTGCATTTTACTTCTATTTTTGTACATTGCTTCTCTTTATATATTTGCCATATTATGTATTCAGCAGCTCATGTATTGGTTTTAATGTCAGTTATTATTTGTTATTACTGAAGTTTAATGAAAGGGTAGATTAATTGAAGATGTGATGAACAGCTGACCAGATGGTTTTAACTTTTTAGTATTGTACAATAATTGACTTTCTAGTCAGATAATACGTGGATTTGTGAACCCGAGAAAAACATTATAACCTAAGGATGTTAGTTTGAAGGTGATGTTATTGTTTTGGGATTCACATATCCGCGTGTTAGATAAATGGAAAAATCGGTAATTGGTTTATTATGTTCACAGCATTCTGCAGACAGGGAAACAAGTCTCACTGAAGAGCACACTAACAGTCTGCCCTCCTTTGTTATAACATCATTTTGGAATTCCACAGTTGAGCTCTTTTTAGCAGAAGTGTATAAAACAGTTGGTAAAAAATTTTTTTCTGCCCCTTTCGCCTAGAAGAATGACACCATTACCAACGCTCAACGTAGATTAGAGAGAAGAGTGAACTGGGTGCTCACTTTGCTTCCGTTATGCGCAGCCTGTACCTGTATGACCATAACACACTGGTCAGCAATATGCATACAATATTTTACACAGTATGTTGTTTAGTGACTTACGTAGTCTGTCAGTATCTCTGATCTGCCAGCATTCTCCTCACGTGTCCTCAACTGTCTGAGTGGGAGGATCTTTGGGAAAGGGTGGGGGGCATAAAATTTACCTAATTTCTGCATAAATCAGTGAGTTTTCGACCATTCACATCACATGATGCCTTAAAATGTTGTGTGGATCATTATTTAAATTCACAGCTGTATACATGCTGTTGTAAACATGCTGAGATGAGCTCAACCAGAAGTGCTGTAGATGAAGGACTATATGTAAAAATTACATGTATTTGTGTATATGTTGATAGCAAGCTTTAATTCTGAAGAGAAAGACGAAAAGAACATGTGCATGGTTGAAGAGGGTGTGCCAGTCACAGATTTCCAGATTATCTACCCTTAACTTATTAAATGTTGTGCCCTACTCTTGTCTTCATCAAGGCATATAGATTCGTAAATTGCATAGGCTTCTGAAGGACTTCATATTTTACACATAAATCATTTTTTGAAGCATTAAGATATATATATATATATATATATATATATATATATATATATATATATATATATAGACTGAACAGCTCTGTGTTTTTTTTTTAAATAGCCCTATTTTTTGTAAATGTTGCATTTTGTATCTACAGTGACTGTGGGAATTTGTATATATGGGATAACTTTAAAGGAATATAAATTATGTTTTCTTAAACGTGTGTGTTTTGTATTTGCTCAAAAAATTCTTGAGTATTGCATTAAACAACATCCAAATAAGTAAATAAAATAAATCTTTAATTATAATTAAATATTTATTAAATACGGATAATAAGCTGTGATTAAAAATTAATAATCCATAAACATGAACTGGGTAAACATCCGTAAAAACAACTTACATGCGTTAACCTTTAGATGTAAATCATAATAATGCTATCCATATGACACAATTGTCATTCCTAATTAATTTGCATCAAATTTGTAATTACGGATACCGAATCATTAATTACGAATTGTATAGACCGAAGTTTTGTGCATATGGCCTAGCTACCTAATATTCATACCTACTGACATTTGATTGGATTTTGGAATTTAGAAACTAAATAGTTGAAGATGTCGCATCAACTTGTAATTTTTTTTGATCCATAATGGATGTCCTCATACTTCCTCTTGTGTAATCCATGGGAAGGTGTGGTAACATCCTGCGGATGGTCGTGTTTTCCCACCGGGTTCTGTCGAGATTCCTCCCACCACAATGCTGACCGCAGTCGTATAAGTGAAATATTCTTGAGAACGGCGTTAAACACCAATCAAATAAATAAATGTCCTCGTAACAATAGCATAACGCGTATAGTTCGCCGAGTTAATTACCCGGTCATCGGAATCTCTAACAGGCGACTACTTTGAAGTTATACCATTTAGTCACTGATACCGGAGACGTATGATAATGACGAGGCGTGGTTCATTGGTATAAGGTGTGCAACTGCAACCAGGATGTTTCACAATATCAATGCGTGGTTTACTCCGATTCCCACCACCTGTCGTATATGATACATGCCGTATGTCTGGCGTTAAACAACAGTTGATAAAAAACCCAACAATCGAAGTGGTATAGGTTCAATTTGTGCAATATAACGAACTTGTTCTCAGTACGTAGTGTGCAAGCCTGTGCACGTGAAAATGTTGCCAGAGTCGTTGCCCAACCTGGTTTTGCCCTCAGGCACTCATTCAGGTACTGTCCAAACCTCACTGTCACCTTGTCCATATATCCCTAACAGGTAAAAAGCCTTCTGTATGTGTCGCTAAACAACATTCAAATAACCTGTATAATATATCGGAAGATTGTAGTACTTCCACCTATACATTTCAGTCTTATTTCGAGGGTGTTGAAGTGTTGATTCAACCCCAGCCTCGGAGTAATTGGTATTCTCCCGATTCCACTGTTCTCGTGACTTTTGGCAATTTGCGGTCGACGGACCTCCGGTGCCCATAACTTCAGGTACTCTTACTTGACATTCGTCGGAGATCACCAGCTTTCCACCAACATGTCATACGTGCCAAAATTTCTCAGGTGACTTGGCATTATATTAACACTATATTAAGTTTGGCCCACAAAACGCGCAGACACCATGTGCATCACCAAGCTTTCAACAGACATGTACGCCTATGTAATGTCCTCTAAAACAAAATCTTAATTTGGCTGTTTCCATACAGTTAGCACCATTCGAAATGAAAGTATTCCAGATGTGACGGTGAATGTAATATATTTGACGTCAAGCATGAAGCACGTTAGCTGGAGTGGCCACAAACGCGCTAGTACACGTCAGCATCATTTCTGGCGTAAACGACAGAAAACAAAAATGCCTGAGCTTCCATCAAGACGTGTGCAATAGTGAGTCACACACCCTATAGTATCAGTTGTAAATTTGGAAAGTAATCCGGATTATCGTGATATTAATCATTTAATCCTGTCTTAAAAAGAGTTGACATAGCTTTCAACGCGTACTCACAAATACCGCCAACAAAGTGACCAGTTCAAACCCAGCTTTCGCTTGGTTTGTATATGCCACAAGTTGTGTCTGGAATATCTGAAGACTTCCTCTCAATTCAGACATGCGTAAACGTCAGTATCATATAGCTATATACGTATGTGATATTTAACGAATTCTACTCTACATTTCAAAGGTCATAATGCTATAAACAGTAGTGGAAGTTGAAAATATGTAGGGTAGGATTTAATAGAAATACTAATGAACTTTGGCTTAAATGATTCCTATTTTAAATCCATAAATAATAAAATGTAAATAGCTACTAAATAATAAAGAAAGCTGAGCACGAAACTGCGTGCTAGGTAAGTGTGAAGGACAGAAGGTTGTTACAGTATACGTGCAGCTTGAACTTAAGCACGAAAGCATACACGATCAAAGTTGTTTCCCTCAAGTATCACAAGCTTTTCAAGAAGGGGGGATTTATGGCGTGAATGTCAACCAGGTATCCGTCACCAGCATGACTGCTGCTGTCTGTCGCCCCTGCAGCAGCCGGCAGATTAGACTAGCCTCGGACGTATTGATTCAGCAGCAATTGTCAACGGCGTTTCGTCTCGTGGCAGTGAACTTGACGTACATGTATACAGTATTGAGTAGGAGCGCCATGGCTGTGGTCTCTGTATCAGAGCTTCTTGGTGTCCTCTGTCCCACACTCCTCGTCCTGTTAAGCCTAGCGGGCTCTGGGGATGGGGAAAACGTTCTTGGGGTACAGAATGACGATTTCGACTTTGATGGTCTGCCAGGTGTTCAGCATGATCTTCGCTTTGAAGTGGGCGCGGGGGAGATGGAGTGCTTTTACCAAAACATGCCCAAGTTAGCCCAGGTGTACTTCTCGTTTGAGGTGAGTGGAAGTATAAACTTGGGCAGGAGCGTAACATGGGTTAGGCCTGCTGCTCAGAGCTGGTACGCCCGTCCAGAAGGCACAGACCTAAGACTACAGGCTTCTATAAGCCTACTACACTTCGAGACACAACCCCTATGGAATGGCTCGCGCCACAAGACTGATTAGGCCTTAGTCCCAATTACTATATAATTATGTACTTCTATGTTAATAGCAGTATTGTAAATAATAACCAGGTTTCCAGGACCCTCCCCTTCTTCCTTTCACATTCTTTTCTCCAAGTCAAAATTAAATGCAACCGACTGTTTTTACGGAAAACATTGAGATTCGCATGACATTGTAAAAGTAAACGTGGTATAGGATTTGTTTATACGCCAGTGCTCGTGTTCCCTTGTTATAGCAGTTACACACTTGTCATCTCGTTTAACATTGCTGTATGAAAAGTCATTTTTACTTCGATTAATTTCACAATTTACAGATCATAAAGCCTAAACAAAAGGCCTTAATTAGAACTTCACAATATTCTGAGAAACTATTAGTTGGTTTCACTCACTATGCCTTATAGTACACGTACGTATATACGATATAAGACCGTACAAGATATAAGGCCTATACTTTAATTTATAAGTTTATTCAGACTTATTTAAACTCACAGTGGGGTTTTATCCTTCCAGTCACTCAAGACATTTGAGATCCAGTTTGTCAAGGACCGGTGTTTATGAAAGGTTATGAAAAAATGAGATGCAACAGATTACCTATAATGTGTGCGGCATATAATGCATCAATGTATCCACCTTTAAAGTCTCTCAAGAACTGCAATGCTATGAAATACTCCTATTATAAACCTGTCATACACTAAACCTGACGCTCTTACAAATTTGCAAGTGAATAACCTAAGGCGACATTAGTATGTACACTTATATGTCCAGATAGATACCCTTGCTTATAGATAGTGAAGCGTGTGCTTGATAAATGGAGCTTCATTCATGGTCATGCTGTTATAGGTTATACTCACTGTATGATAATGATGCTTTCATTTTTGTACATGTTCTGTCACGGCAGTCAAATTCCAATGACCGAAAAAGATAAGGCGTTTTCTTTTGTTTTGTTTTTTTGTTTTGTTTTTTTTTTTTTTGTTTGTTTTGTTGTTTTTGTGGTTTGTTTGTTGTTTGGCTTTTTGGGGGATTTTTTTGTAAGTTTTCCGTTTTTGCCTTGAACTTACACATTCCATATAGGTCTAGAATGTGTAAAACATACTGTAATATATAGCGGTTTCTTATGCGCACATGTCTTTCTGTATGTTGCCATGTACACGTATACAGGCAGGAAGCCCCTGGGAGTAGTGTTGATAACACATCTGTATATTTTACATGGGCTACCGCAGGGGTAGAGTTAATGACTATAATTTATAATGTTTCCAACAGCGCACAAGCCGTGATTAGTTCCTTACACAAGGCCAAATTGTGTACGATATACGTCGTTCATTTATACTCATACGTATGTCAGTGGCAATTTAGAGAGGTTTAAGGGCAGCAGTTAGGACCATTGCCACTCCACATATATGACCACAGTAAAACTGTTGTTTCGTCTACACACCAGTGTCCGTATACTAAATAAGAGTCATGCATGTCCACAGTTGCTTCACCCATTATATACACGTTTATGTGTATTTTAGGTGTTATAATGAAGATCAGTTGGGATCGTTGCCACTTTACTGGCGTGCATACGTATGGTTGCTTCACCCATTATATACACGTTTATGTGTATTTTAGGCGTTATAATGAAGATCAGTTGGGATCGTTGCCACTTTACTGGCGTGCATACGTATGGTTGCTTCACCCATTATATACACGTTTATGTGTATTTTAGGCGTTATAATGAAGATCAGTTGGAATCGCTGCCACTTTACTGGCGTGCATACGTATGGTTGCTTCACCCATTATATACACGTTTATGTGTATTTTAGGCGTTATAATGAAGATCAGTTGGAATCGCTGCCACTTTACTGGCGTGCATACGTATGGTTGCTTCACCCATTATATACACGTTTATGTGTATTTTAGGCGTTATAATGAAGATCAGTTGGAATCGCTGCCACTTTACATGCACAACCACAAGCAGTCATTTCGTCTATACAAGTTTGTGTGTGCACTAGATAGGGGCCTACTGGTGATCAGTTTGGATGATTGTCATTTTACATACATAGTCAAAAGCAGTTGCTTCGTGATATGCATACAGGCGTGTGTGTATAATACTCTATGCGTGTGTGTGTACACTATACACTGATGATCCATTAGAATCATTGCCACTATACGCCCTTTTAATAGCCACACGCTCTGTCCATACACGCGTGCGTGTACACTAAATATACACTGGTGATACTTTAGGATCATTGTCACTTTACATACTTGGCCACAGCTGATTTGTCTATATAGGTCTATATACGCGTGTGTGTATACTGTCCATTGGCCATCCATTATGATCATTGTCACTTTACATACTTGGCCACAGCTGATTTGTCTTTATAGGTCTATATACCCGTGTATGTATACTGTCCATTGGCCATCCATTATGATCATTGTCACTTTACATACCTGGCCACATCTGATTTGTCTATATAGGTCTATATACGCATGCGTGTATACTGTCCACTGGCTATCCATTATGATCATTGTCACTTTACATACAGTTACACCAATAACTAAAGTTGCATGGTTTCTTCATACACGTGTACTTATACAAAATGGTAATTTCAATGTCCCTGCATTACTGATGGACGCAACAGAAAATAGCACCAGTACACAATTTGGAAAGGATAAATATCGCATGATCGACAAGGATATGTGACAACACTACATAGCATAATCTGGAACATCATTCAGTTTGTCTGTGTACATGTAGCTAGCTTACGTATAGAATGGAGCACCCCATATGGTACTTATACGCCTCACATGCGTCATGTGTGATATGACATCGGTAGCATACTGAAGGTGCAGAGGTTAATTGTCGATTTTCGGCCTAAATGATATTGTTGGACAACACAAATCTGTACCAGTCACATATACAACATGTCTCGGAGCACGTCAAACTGACATAGGCCTGCGTTCACATTTTGCTGGTTCAAGTATAACCCCGATAACGCGGAAATATTTGGTTATGGATGTAGTGTGAGCTGACGCTTTAGGGTAACTAATAGCTGACATTTGATTTCGTTAATTACTTCTCCCCTATCATGCCTACAGACAGCCTTTGGTATTTTGCCTATGTTTGCCGTCAGACACCCGGCCTATGCGGTCTCTATCCACTTTGATCACATTACGCAGATGTATAGTTACCTTCTTCCCTACTTCTATAGCTCTCTCGAAGTGCATGTGTGCTGCAGTCCACAGCTGTAACAGAACAATGCATGCAGAAGCCGTGCATTTTGAAGTCTTCATCTATAGTTGACAAGTTACGATCTTTTGTGATTCTAACGTCGACTTTTTTGCACTCGTTAAGAGAAAAGACAACAAATGATTGAACCATTATAATGTCAAAAGAGAATGGAAATATATCTAAACCGCCACAGCTTTTTTGCCATGAAGCGCTTCATGACTTAACTTCATGATAAATTAACTGTTAATCTGAATTTTTGCGAGGCGCCATGTTAGAGAAACTGGAAACACCATGTCGCTATTACCACTATGCACCCTCGTATTTTAGTCTACACAACATGGCAGTCATGCGTGATTCATAACTACACAACCACGGCATGGCGGTCATGCGTGCTTCATAACTACACAACCATGGCAATGTTTGTAGGAATGTGTAGGAAGCAGTTCCTACACCTCAGACACGGCAAGGAAGTTCAATATGTATAGGTATAAGGGTCAATTTTTACAGATCCTACACCTCAGACACGGCGTGGAAGCTCAATGTTTACAGATCCTACACCTCAGACACGACATGGAGGCTCAACGTTTACAGATTATACGCCTCAGACACAGCATGGAAGCTCAATGTTTACAGATTATACACCTCAGACACGACATGGAAGTTCAATATGTATAGGTATAAGGGTCAATTTTTACAGATCCTACACCTCAGACACGGCGTGGAAGCTCAATGTTTACAGATCCTACACCTCAGACACGACATGGAGGCTCAACGTTTACAGATTATACGCCTCAGACACAGCATGGAAGCTCTATGTTTACAGATCATACGTCTCAGACACGGCATGGAAGCTCTATGTTTACAGATCATACGCCTGAGACACAGCATGGAGGCTCAATGTTTACAGATCATACGCCTCAGACACAGTATGAAAGCTCTATATTTACAGATCACGCGCTCCAGACAGGGCTTGGAAGCTCAATGTTTACAGACCCTACACCTCAGACACAGCATGGAGGCTCAATGTTTACAGATCATACGCCTCAGACACAGCATGGAGCTCTATGCTTACAGATCAAGCCCTTCAGACGGAGCATGGAAGCTCAATGTTTACAGATTATACACCTCAGACACAGCATGGAGGCTCTATGTACACGGATTATACACCAAACACGATTTTATAGAAGCTCAATGTTTACAGATTACAATCCTCAAACACAAAATTGCCGATTGTTCCTTGTCCATATGTCGTCATAATGTCGGCTTAGTCTTTTGGAGTCTACTGGATTGGTGTTGGTGTTGAATGACTGATGCAACCCATGCAGTGTATCTGCGGGTAAAATAATAGTACTTGGCCAGCACGAATATTTAGAAATTATGAATTTCGCTGTGGTTTTTATATTGGCTCGATTTGCCAGCATTATAATGACAGAGGGCTTACAATATCTCTTAATTCGATGTAAAGAAAAATGGATAACGAGGAAATATGTTTAAACATTTACGGAGATCGCACGCGCCATTGCATTTGTTGATGTTGCCCGTATACAGGCCTGTACCCCTAATGACCTGATGTCAGTATTTGTGGAGTAAGTTGTATTTACATTTGATCGAGTATACTGACAAAGTAGTAAAATCCATAAGATCTGAATGGCCTCCGTATTACACTGTACAAAGTCTGGCGTGTCACGTGGTAAGCAGCTGTCTCCATGACAGCTGGGGAACTCATCTTCTGCCAAACTGCGAGCAGTGCTAAATATCACCTATGTAAGAAAATATAATTACTGACTATAATTTGCTGACTTTTGCATGGGGATATCGATTCCGACACGCGTATTCTGGTATGGTTTCTACGGCAGTGTGGGTTAGAAAACGACAGGTCCTGCACAGGTAACCAAGGCAGTTTCTCAAACGTTAGGTCATACTGAAAACCGAGGTAGCTCCTCAAACGTTAGGTCATACGGGAAACTAAGGCAGCTTCACGAATGTAGCTGGTTTTGAAGAAAAAATAAGAATTGAACCACTCGTTTAAATGTTAAGCTGGAATCAGGCTAGACACGTGTAAATCCATGTTCTTTGAGAGCGTAACACTGTGCGGAGTTAGCCCATCAGCTGATAGCTTTCTTATAGCTGCTTCCGGCACACTGCCAACGCTTTACAGCTAAAATCCTTATACAACCTTATATGGGCTGATTATTAACTTTACCAGATAAAAAGAAAACATGTCTCCACCCAGAACACAACACCTTATAATTAAATTAACATTATAAATTAGAGTTTATACATTGATAAAGGCAAAGTTCATGACCGACCTATATAGTTGAGACCATGTGTCCTATCACGTCAGTATATAAATTGCACTTTATTCACAGAAAGGAGAATGCTGGAAGATCTGTTGTTCGGATTGCATTGGATTGGTCTGATTGTTCGGATTGCATTGCATTGGACTGATTGTTCGCGTTATAGAAGGATCTGTTGTTCGGATTGCATTGGATTGGTCTGATTGTTCGGATTGCATTGCATTGGACTGATTGTTCGCGTTATAGAAGGATCTGTTGTTCGGATTGCATTGGATTGGTCTGATTGTTCGGATTGCATTGCATTGGACTGATTGTTCGCGTTATAGAAGATTGTACAGAAACTGATAGTTTGCTTTAGTTTGATGCCAAGTTGTACTTTGTTTCTTTGTCTCTGACAAAATACAAAGGCGGAATCCTGTCGCGAAGATTCTCGGCTTAATTGTATGTATTTATATGCAACCTATTTATAGGTGGTATTTTTGGCATCGAATTGATATTTGTCCGTGGCGATCAGTTTTGTCTGCGGGGTATTTCTTCCGGCACTTAGGTCTATTCTAGGCTTCCGGTCAGCCTTATGCCTGAAGTAGCCCACAAATCAAGGCCTGCGCTGTGGGTGATATATAAAACTGCGATAAAGTCCCTTCATTTGAATTGATGAAACACTAAAGTTTCAACAGGCTTTTAATTCTGACCGGATGAAGACATAAAAAAATGCTTAATCAAACAGGATACAGACCCAATGTAGATACCGTTCACACATACAAGTTGTGAGACTTGTATTGATTTTCAATAACTGTTGTCACATCCCATATGTGTATGGGTGAAAATATATTGTACCGTTTGAGAGCACTTCAGATGTGGGCGAACAGGAAAAACACTGCAGGTTTTCCGCTGCTATAATAAATAATAATTTTGAGATAATAAGACACCTATAGGGTGTATCGTCCGAGATCTGCTATTGCGGTCTGTGTGAGATGAGTAGTGTAACTCCCATATTTCATCATCTTATTCTCGACGTCTCCAGAAGTATGGTGGGGGATAACCCTGACAAATCAAAGCACCAGTAGCCGTACCGATGAATCGCGCCGCTGTGCGGGTCCTCACGTTATCTTGTATGGGACTTCTGCACGATACCATTGTATGCTTGTCGAGAACGCATACCTGAACGGATTACCTCCAGCAGTTCCAGCCAAGGACGAGCGTTTTCGTCGAATTGTACCATTCTCTTTCTCAGTAACAAGAAGCTTACCGATACACCAGTTACAAATGGCACCTTCTGCAAATTACCCATATCATTGCACGTAAGTCAAGTTGATGAATTAAATTCCAGGGACCGACTTTTTATCTCGAGTCCCCCAATTTGCATGTTGGGGGTAAAAAAAATTTTCTTTAATTTTTTTCACCATGTCACTTTTAAGACGCCATAGGTTCCACCCAAAATACTTCAACATTCCACGCGATAATACTATACCTATCAAGTGAAGAGTTTGTCTTTTCTTGGAGATACTTTTCTACAATACTCGAAAATTCCACCTTAAGCACTAATTTCTTGTCTGTAAGCTGAACTGAGCAAATCGTAGCTTAATTCAATTCCTATATGGTTGATATGACCCGACGTGGAATTGAACTGGAATCTTCGTTCCAGTCTGCGTACCCGTCTTAAGACCGCGGAAAAGAATTGCCAGATCAATCAATATGAGCAGAAATACATATCAGTTACGGACGGAGCGCAATCGTATCAAAACTAGGTCGCATCGGTCATAGAAAAAAGTAGAACCTGACTTACACCCCCCATTGTGGAGCTCTGAAGCTGGCTGCCAAAGGCGATTCCCTGCTCTCTCAAAATCAAGACGCCCTATCAGCGTAAGGCTTATACAGTCGTGGAGTTGAACAAGTAAGGGGGATAGACGAAAACGCACGTGCAAGTTTTTCAAACGTAAACTAGCTTTAATTAAACTATTCATGTATGCTTGTACAGATATAAGTGGCTATAGACCTTATCGCGCACCTGTGAACTTCACAAGTATGTAGGGGACTAGTCTTGTCCTTCTTATATCAGATCTAACTTTACTACAACCGTGACTGGTTATATACCGCCATTCTGTCACCGACCATTGCGGTTCGCAAGACGTGGACGTTTTGGGTGCACCTGTCCGAGATGCGACAAAAATTAAGTATGCTCAGAAAGTTGAGCGCTTTGATCATTTTGCTGGGTGTGCACCAAGTTAATATAGCCTCTGTTCAGGCAGAGCGAATGATTGACGGCACAGAAACAGACGACTTTGATTTTGACGGTTTCCCGGGGGCCCTACACGACTTCCGGTGGGAGTTAGAAGCCGGTACCGTGGATTGTTTTTTCCAAAGCGCCACCCAGGGAGCCAACCTTTACGTCAATTTTCGGGTAGGTAGTAGTGCAAAGTTTTAGCCTGAGCTGTAAATCAGTAGTCTACTTTCTGGGTAGATGTAGGCCTAGGCCTACACTGGGCCCAGACTCTCCTCGTCACCTGGGTACATGGGCTTCAATCTAAGGAAGCCAATCTTATACTCCTGGTCTACTTCCTGTGAATATATATATATATAAACAGCCTTTCTTATTTGTTTTTTGTTTAAGTGTGTTCTTATTTATTGTAGGTCTGGGTATATGCTATGCTCTCCTTAGATACCGTTAATGCCCTTGGGGGTCTAACTTACTAGACTAAAACCCTTCCGGGTCCACCTGACTAGACTCGCACCTTTTGAGGTCTAACTAATGTGTATTTTATAGTGTACCTCTGTATAGGTGTGTGCGTAACGTATACGTCCTTTGCCCTGTGTAATTTGTGCAACCGCCGTAAGGTATTGCCTATCATTGTTATACTACACCGAGACGTAAGCTGTTTATGAAACATTAGGTCACTGGTTATCGAGTTACATCAGTTTTGCAGATATCAGCCACGGTATGAATGAATAGTTAGTATTGATTGTTTGTCAGATTGGGACGTCGTTGGGAAGTCAACATTGGTTCTCTCAGATAACGGCTGGGTCTCCTTGCACGTGGAGATTGCCGGCCTCGTGGCGAACATGACACCCCACCCAGACACAGTATGCTGACACCTGAACACAGTAGAAGAACGCCAAATACGAAACTCCTTAAAGTCCAGGCATGTGGACAACAGACAGAACACCTAAACCTGTCACAGCATGTTGACACCAATGCCCGATTAGACACTCCACTGAGTCATAGTATGTTGTCATAGTATGTAGACTGAGCAACAGACCCACCCACACTGTGAGCGATAAAAATCACCTCACCCAGTCACAGATCATGGGTCAATCCTGGGTCGGGTAACACATAAGGGAAGAGTGTTCCTCCACTGGAGGATGTTGTAGCTAACGGAATTTCTATCGTTTATGCATGCTAGAAACAGAATAGGTTCAAGAACTGACCCTTGAGGAACTCCATTAGACATAGTTAGAAAGGCAGGTATCGTGTTATTACACTGTGCGCATTATTTCCTGGCTTATAAGTGGTCTTGGAAACAACTACTGGTGTTTCTTTGAAATCCATAATGCAGTTTCCGGGCAGGTAGATCTAGGGTCAATCCTTGGTCAGGTCACACCTAAGAACTTAAAAAAGAGGAAGTTGTAGCTTCCTCGCTTGTTGTTTAGCATTATGGGGACAGTGCAACGACTGGTTGACCTGTATCAGTATAATGGCTTGGGTGGGGCACCTCACTTGCCTTCGGTAAATCGTGTTAGTGACGTTAAATTCTAAGCACTCACTCACTCGTCCCGGTACAGAATGTTCCTGTGCTCCATTGTTTTGGATTATATATATGTTGATAGTGTTGGCTTACTTTCCCCTCAGTTTGCTTTTCAATCTGGGACAGAGTGTACGCTGACAGAGTAGGTTCCGGGGCACTATTGTTACGACCCAAACTGTCTATATTATAAAGACACGGCTTGTTCGAAATACACGACAGTTTACCCGCACAAAAAAGTAACCCAAACCAGCAGATTTTACTTTACAGCAATTTATTAGGTTTAACAAGAACAGATAACAAGACTTTTACAAATACTAAAGTACTTAAGTTTAACAAGAAAGGATAGCAGTATCTATACAAATACTAAAGTACTTACATGTACAACGGTGTCAAGTCCAAACGGACGCATATATTCCACAATGCGGAAAACCATACAGGCATAAATGCACAAATAAGAGGGAAAATCCACAGTATAACTGAGTGTATGACGAAGTATACACAAAATTCCACAGACAGGGTCCGTGTATTAATAAGCACTGTGTACACAAGAGCACAAATTAAATATACAAGTTCAGACTGAACAAGTGCTCGGTGGAGATAGGATATAACAAAGCCAGAGGCTATAAAGACACCAAAATTCAGCATAAAAGGCCTACTAACGTAATACACAGCGAAAGCATCCAAAACTCTCAATAATTCTCCGTTCTCATCCTTTTTACCTGCTTTCATAGGTCTTATATAGACTGGTGGAATTTTCTGGGATAAGAAAGTTCCTGAACACTTGTTGTAAACAAACAGGCCCCGAACTGAGCGTATTCTGGAACATTCTAAGGCAGAAGCAGACAGGAGGCCCGGAACTCAGCATATGTAAACAGCGGCAAGCTAAATTTAGAAGCTGACGGCAGTTGTGCACATAACACTATATATTTGGTATTTTTCATTCTTGGACAGAATAACCCTGGGAAGAGTGCATGAGGACTGCATACTGCTGAAGGTACAGTAAATCTAGGGACATATAGTTTACGTTGACACTTACAGTGTTTCTTTGGACAATGTGTCCTTGAGATCAGCATTGTGGACACAGCATTCTGAACATGATGTCCGGACAGTTGCATTTCTAGAGAATCTTTGACAGCGTTATTGCTGGGCATTTTTTATGATTTCATTGGCACTTTGACATCAGGTTTTAGTGGGAAATGTTATCTTGAAAAGACATCATTCGCGTACTTTACCGACTAGATAAAAAATCTCAGCAGGTCTGTATAACTGTCCAAATGATTGTGATGGCTGATTAGTTTGGCGAGGAATTGCGACACTAAAACACTACACCCTCTATGACATATTTTCCTCTCAGTGGCATGTTCGATACAATAACATATGTTTCAGAAGCCAAATTGCGCACTGTACAGAACGCATGTTGATTGTAGTGTCAGATCATAATTGAAGTTCATGGTTTTATCCCAGACAATTTTACAATTTTGCCCGCAAACGGAACATAAAATGCCAATTACAAAAGATCAGAGGACGACATTTAACTGCTGTTTGTTGGATAATTCTGTACGAAAGGTATTTTTCCCCTCAAGACTTGTCTGTATATTGCAATCTTTGACAGCTTATGAATGATACACTATATATACGGTAGTTGTCGCCGATTATTGGTCTCTCCGGTAGATTTTCCCAAGACAAGGTCTCTCTAAAGTTTCCATTTAATTAAACAGACACACCAGGCGCTGGGCGAATAAAATTCATCTGCATCGTGTATTGATCTTAGAAATATAGCTGACCCAGGTTGATGTAATATCAAGAACTACCGGAATAATACACACAGATGTACACCAATATATACTCTCCACAAGTAGCTGTGTGATTTATACCGGCATGCCACGTGGAGACCGATCGCGTACCACAAAATACACTTTACATAGGACATATACACCAGATTAATACATATATATATACTCTGTGAGCATCTGTTTGATTTATACAAGCATGTGGCCGACAGCGTGCACAAACACACACTCAGTAAGCAACTGTGTAATTTATACAGGCATGCCATGTGGATAGGAAAGCAATTTGCATACAAGTATCGAAGAGAAAACATGTCAGCTTCTAAAATCGTGAAAACCTAATTGATGTAACTTATGGAAACATCTCTGCCTCTGGAGTCTTCAGACGCACAACTGACGTCGGCTTAATCAGGTGTTTCGCTGACGTCGGTTTATACAGATGATACGCCGACGTAGGCTTAAGCAGATGTTACGCTAACGTCGGCTTAAGTGTGTCTTACGCTGACGTCGACTTAAACAGGTGTTACGCTGACGTCGGTGTGACGGACAACTCTGTTGGGAATCAGTTCAGCGGCTGTATCGCAAGAATCCTTGTACAGTGCATTAGTGTATTGTAGATACGACTTTGTTCAAAGAGAATGGAATGACACCAGATGGGTCATTCAATAGCTAGTGAAGGGTCTAACAATAGCTCTTCGTAAGCAATCCTTATTAAGGCTTGGGGTGGGGGGATGATATCCTGCGGAGCACAAACCCTCGTTTTATTTATGATTTCAACACGTAAATTGCATCCCTGATATTGACGATTTTCGATTCAGCTGGTCCAACATCTACTGTAATTCCTTAATGTTATCATGAATCAAATCAAGTTGAAGTAGGCTTTAACATCCTTGATTTTGTGCAGGTGGTCGTTTGATGCTTAAGCCTGAGGGCTCACTCCTAGTTTATCAGTTTGTCCTGAGCGCTTAAGCGCAAAGTAATTTGGTTTAGCCTGCTGCTGTAAGCTGAATAAAACGAAACCTTTTAAGAGAAGCTGTACTCGGGAAGAGCACTATTGTAAATAGATATCTGTACAATAGTGACTAACATACTAACCAAAGCCAGCAACATGTGCTGTATTAATGTTGATATATACTGTAAACACTGTCCTAAGCACACAATTTGTGGAACGTCACATATACATACAGGCATTTGACATTGAATCTGAATTATTCTGTCTGCTATATAGCGTCGCTCTAGTTCATGCAGCCGAGGGGCCTTTGACCAATAATATTACGCGATCAAATCCAGCTAGCTTCTGGTGAATATTTTGGATGCCGTTGTGGAAGGTATCTTGCAAAGGGTGTTGTCCTTCTTTCCTAGATTTTGCTTATTTTTCTAAAGTTGAAATATTTTGTACGATATAAGTCATTCATTTAGACTTTCATTTTAATGCTATCAGGAATTACACTCCCTGGATATAGCACACATTCTAGCGTTGTAAACTGACCAACAGGCCTTCCACAAAAGCTACATGTAGGAGTTACATGACTCTTTCCAAACGCTCTCCTATAAACCTGATATGTTCAGCTCATGAATGCATGTTTACCGTAAAGTCTACCTGCTCAGGTACTTGCTATTTTTTGTGGGGAGACTGTTGGTCGAGTGGTCTAAAGAGCCGACATGGTTTTTTTTTCTGGCAGTTAGATGTCTAACTGTGAGGTCGCTGGCTCGAAACGGGAGTAGATTCAGCCAGTTTACAGCTCAGAACCTCTGCTATATCTAGAAGCGTAATTTGTACAATATCCATAATACTTTTAATTTAATTATCGTCAAGTTTCAATTACTGGCTTCAACATGTCATTTCACTGATTTAGCAAAACGTGGACGATATACAAGGAACCCACAGACTGTATTATACATGTATTTTCCAGACTGTTCACGTGTGTATGATGTACCATGCATATGGTCATATTTTGAACCCTGATATGTCAAGAATATGGTAATGAAATGTCTACGAGTATGCTATTACATGAGTATTTACAACATCAAACGACAGACTTGAAAGCTGCGGTAGTTTTAATGGCTATACCTGTTTGGTTTTATTTCAAATTTATACGGTTACCACAAAGCTCCATGGATTCAGCTGTTGTGTAGTTTCTGAAACATGGAGGGCACTATAAATCACAATTGTCATCTCGTTCGACATCAAACGCTTTTTTTTTCTTTCTCTTTTTTTTATCTTGCTTTCATTTCAGAAATGGTCCGAGTGTTTTCGCCATGAAGCCTAAGCGTGTTGATTCCAAGCTGTATAAAAACACACAACGCCCGGCGGCCACGGTGCCGTGCTTGTTAGCGACATCTTCACCTTACCCGCACAACTATACAGAAACATTGACACATGAATCATATATCCTCATCCCTTCGTAATTCACTAAAACAACCATCTTTGCTGCTTCTAAAACAGTTTATTGCAGGATGTGGATGCAGTAAGCGTCTGTGTTGCACTAAGATGCTTGTGCATGTGATATGACTGCACATGTGTATGTACCGCCGTACATTTCACCCTGTGCGTTGTGTATGTGTGTTGACCTATACTATTACATACATGATAAACTCCTTAGTGTCTATAATAAAAGATGTATTGATCCTTAGTCTCGACACAGATTTACAATGTTGGACATTGTATTGTTTGGCCAGCTGTACACGGACGTCCACATATGTTATCCACATAAACTGTGTAGTTTCTGGTTTTTATGTAACAAGCTTACTTTAACGGTTGCTGGCATATAATGTCAGGAAATGTGTCATCTTCCTGGCGAGGTGTGATGGTTTTCTCGGGATATGATCTACTTGGCGAGGTGTGGTGGTTTCCTCAGGTGTGTCGTCTACCTGGAAAAGTGTGGTTGTTTCCCGAAGTGTATCATCTATCTGGCGAGTTGTGATGGTTTCCTCAGGTGTGTTATCTACCTGACCAGGTCTAGTGGATTCCTCAGGTGTGTAATCTATCTGGCGAAGCGTGGTGGTTTCCTCAGGTATGTCATCTACCTGACGAGGTGTAGTGGATTCCTCAGGTGTGTAATCTATCTGGCGAAGCGTGGTGGTATCCACAGCTATGTCATCTACCTGAAGAGGTGTGGTGGATTCCTCTGGTGGGTGATCTACCTGACGAGGTGTGGTGGATTCTTCAGGTGTGTCATGTACCTGACGAGGTGTGGTTGTTTTCTCAGGTGTGTCACCTACCTGACGAGGTGTGGTGGTTTCCTCAGGTGTGTCAGCTACATGGAGAGGTGTGGTTGTTTTTTCGGGTGTGTCATCTACCTGGAGAGGTGGGGTGGTTTCCTCAGGTGTGTGTCATCTTGCTGACGAGGTGTGGTGGTTTCTTCAGGTGTGTCATCTTGCTGGCGAGGTGTGATGGTTTCCTCAGGTGGGTGATCTACCTGACAAGGTAGGTGGTTTCCTCAGGTGTATCATCTACCTCACGAGGTGTGGTGGTTTCCTCTGCGCCCTGAGCGGTTTCCTCCTCTCATTAACGAAAATGAATAATTCATATACTCTTGAAAAATGCGTAAAACACCAATCAAATATAAATCATTTTGGTTTTATGTAGATCTCACTTTTATGCCAACTGTTAGAACTTATTATGAACGTGAAAATATCAATGTGTTCACAACGATATAGATTAAATACAGCCGATTTGAGGTAAAATAATAATCATTCAAAGTATCCGTCAATTCACATTGGTCTAATTCTGCATCCTCCATTTATATATTCTCCAGGTATTACGAGGAGGGGACAGAAATGTGGATGTCATAATAACAGATCCAAACTCTGAAATCATCGCTAAGCATTTATGGAAAACTGAGGGAACGTCTGAGTACACAGTGAGGACGGAAGGTTAGTGTTCTAGTAGCAATTCCAGGGAATCAACTTTCCACAGAGGACGAAATGTAAGTGTTCTAGTAGCAATTCCAGGGAATCAACTGCCACAGAGGACAAAAGGTAAGTGTGCTAGCAGCAATTCCAGGGAATCAACTTGCCACAGAGGACGAAAGATAAGTGTTCTAGTAGCAATTCCAGAGAATCAACTTGCCACAGAGGACGAAAGATAAGTGTTCTAGCAGCAATTCCAGAGAATCAACTTGCCACAGGGAACGAGATGTAAGTGTTCTAGCAGCAATTCCAGAGACTCAACTTGCCACAGTTAGGTGATTTTCTCAAAGCCTCCACGCGAATATTAATGCGAACTCTCTTGTAATATTTATTTGTTTTCACCTCTCACTGGAAAATATTTATGATATTCAACCTCCATTATTTAACAAATGGAGGGGATTTCTGGACAAAGTACAACCCGAGATACTTTCTGTACACCTCTGTTTATAGGCCTAATAGTCACCTAGCCGAGTTATATTCATGGAGTTTTTTTAATGGATTTATATAAAGGTATGCATATACTTAATATAATAACATATATTCACATGACCGGAAGCTTGCATTCGATGTATAGATACGGCTTATCGGAAAATCTCATGTGAAATTTGTGCAAATGAGATTACATGTATAAAGACAGCCACAGTTAAGTGCGGGATTCGGAATATGTGCGTCTTAAACACTTTGATGACCTCACAGACATTTCTCATTGAACGGGCAATGTCAGTCTCTCCTCGACAAAATAGGCCTACATAGGAAGTTATTGATGAGGTCAAATTTATTCCGGCATTGCTTATTCTCGTGTAGTAAGTGAATAACACCATTTTGGCCCCTGCGGCTGTGTGTTTAGAGAAAAGTACGTTGTACGAGGGACAAGAGTAAACTGACAGTAATGTTCCCGTTTTGCTGTTCTATAAGCTTGTTGTAGGTATATATGTGTGCAGAGCAGACATCTTGTATCATACACTGGTAAATTAAACACTAGCCACCATTGTAAGGGAGGTTGGGTATAGAGATTATACGTACAGGTATGCGAGTACTGCACGATGATACATGTAATTTCAATCATGCTACAGGTTGCGCCCAGGGTTTAATTTACGCATCATACGCCAAGTTTATTCCCAATGACGTTTTCCTTTTCTGACGTTTTCTTCCCGAAGTCAATTCTACTAAGCCAGTGTTGACTTCCTTTGAGCGTATACGATTTGATATTGGCACCACCTATGAGAAATGCTATGTTAACACAATTAGATTTATAAAAGCTGTGACTGAGACCGTAAGTTGTGTCTTAAATAAAATTTTAAATTTACATTTGTGTCCATAATAATTCCATAATTCCTGGAGTAATTGTCTGAAAGCAATTCTAAATGAAACAAATGACTAATGCTTTATAGGTTTGGTGTCCCGCAAGAAGAATCGCCAGCTTTTTACTTATTTTTGACCGACAACCTATGTATGTCAGCACACGGAACTTCTTTGGAACTAATGTTTACATTTCGCTTCGTCCCCCAGGTGTTTATCAAATCTGCATAGACAACACCTTCAGTCGTTTTACGTCCAAACTGGTCTATTTATACTTGGTGACATTTGTCGCAGAACAGTGGGAAAAATATGCGAAGGAAGTACAAGATATATCATTCACAATGGAAAACTTTACAGTAAGTATATGCACTGCGGAGAATGATTCGTAAATGTCGAAATTAATCTTTCATAGGCTTATATTATTTAATTCAGTTTCCTTTTCCCAGTTTTACACCGATGCGTGCAGTTTTATATTTATTTCTTGCCCCTGCATGGGCCTTTGCAATTAACTTGAATTGAATTTTGTACAGATGATCTTTACTCTGTGCTGATTACATATTTTTTATGTTAAAATTTGGACTGAAGCTGGAAGATAAAACATTGATCAGTTTGATCATCGTACATATGAGTCCAAATATGGGCTGTACAGTAGTGAACAGATGCTCGTGTTTATACCATACTGGATCTGAACTTTAAGATCATTGGCGGAATCCACATAGCCAGTTTTGACTTCAGAGAAAATTTGGAATGTGATTTTAAAGTTTATTTTTGAGCCCTGTAAATTAAAATTTTGATGACCTTATGATTGTTATCTTAAAACAATTGTATCCAAATTTCACCTTCCATAACCAAAAACCAAGCATTGTCAGAAAATCTTCCCCGTGACATGTGCATCTTGAATTAGATGATTGTTTATATTATACATTTAAATACTGATAGATCTGAAACGTGTTGTAAAGTACAAAACAAAAGTTTGCCTCGAGAGAGTAAATAGTGAAAAATTCCTGTAGTATATGCATGTATTATAACCCAAGGTGTATGGTATCTGTATTTTAAACAGGCCTGCCCTGAGTCCACAGAAAAGTTATGACCTCGTTACAAATCTTATTTTTAGGCTTACATTACTGGTATAACATCTATGAAAAGTCAATATTTTAATTTATATGGCCCAAAAATATTCTTTAAAATTGTATTTCAGGTTTTGACTTAAGTTAGAAAAGGCTTTACGGAAACTTTTTACCGAACCTGAAAATACAACCCAATCAATCAACCCAATTTGGCAAAATTGTTAAACTGTAATCTAAAACTTTCTTTATCCCAGCCAAATAATTTGCACGTCTTTAAAATTTAGGTACGGCAGTGTGAAGATTGGCCTACTTGGTGTCAGAGCGTTGGCTGTGGTGTCACCTTAGGTATTCAGAACCTTACGTGTTCATAAGACGGTATTGTATTGGAGGTATTGCAGACGGCTCAAAAGATATAGGCTGTCTTGATATATGACCAAGAATTTTACAGCAATTCATTCTCACAAAAGGTCTTATCTTTCGTTTGTTTTCAGACGTCGTTGACCTCGGTTCAGAAATCCATCTCCACCATGTTTCGTTTCCAAGCCAACACTCGGATGGAAATCGTCAGAGACTGGTATCTTGTCATGGGCAATATGAAATACGTCCGTTACTGGTCCATTGCCCAATGTGTTGTTATAGTCACTTCTGCTGTAGCCCAAGTATATTTTCTCCGTAAATTATTTGACGTTAAAAATGTTACACCTTCAGCTAAACCTAGGGCTTGACGCTTATTAAACTATGCTCCCTTTTCACTGTTTTGTTTTCTGTGTTTTGGTTTCACTTGAGAGTATAGTTCCTGATCAGCGTGAAAAATAGTTCCAGTCAGACGGCGATAGGTTAACCCTACATTGTAGAAGCCCACGGAACATGTACATGAAAGCCAACAGAGCAGCGAGTCAACGTCTGTTTACATTTGTGTCTGGCTTAATGCATCCTTTTTTTGATTCTGCTTAAAACTACCTGAACTTTAAACTTGATTTTCTCGTGGGTTTGGTCGTGGGTTTCCCCCGGACTTCCCCCGGTTTCCTACCACCATAATGCTGGCCGCTGTTGTATAAGTGAAATATTCTTGAGTACGGAGTAAAACACCAATCAAATAAATAAATTAAACTTGATTTAAATGCAGGTCACCATGGCGAAAGTACGCACCAAGATTCAATTTAATACGACCAACCAAAAGTCTGAAAAACCGATACCGAAATGAATTACACATGAGGAGTAAACCTATAGTCTATTGCGGTATCCATTAGGAGCTAATAACTCATAAAATATGACCACATCTGCCTAAAGAACACGTCAAGACACTAATATTACAAATGATAACTTTATTGTTTATTTCATACCTGTACGTGAAGACTTACTAGTCATACTGCATGCATCACATCAGATGAGATCTTAACGTAATCAGTTACAGTGAACTAAAACAGGAAAATGTAACTGAATACAGTGAACTGACACAGAACAATGTAATCAGTTACAGTCAACTGAAAACAGAACAAAGAGCCACCGTTTTTAGACGCTTGCTGGGAGAAGAAGAAATAAATCTAGCGCCGCTGGTGTGGATGGTTCCCAGGCAATACAAGAGTTACAATGAGCATACATAAATAGTCACTGTTTGGATGATAGATCAGCAACACAGAATATTTTATTTCCATAAAAAACACACATTGTTAGCAATTAAATCATGAAGTGATTCTGATCACGGTTTCTTCTTCCACATTCTTAAAAATGATGAATATCTATTCAAATAAAATTTATTGTCCTTTCATAATACAGATAAAACATTACTCGTCGTCAGAAAAAAATATTGCAAAGCCAAGTTGGTGGATTTGACACAATACACTCTCTTCTAAGTCTACACACATGTATGTGACAATTTACATATACTATCAAATCTAGAGACACCTACTGATGTGACTGATAAACAACATGTGTGGTCTTCATTTAAAATTGTTTTTTAAGTGATATTTTCATCAAATACAGTTAGATCCTTTCCTACCATAAAAAGCATAAAAAATCCTTTGATCATATAAAATATCACCAAAAGTACAGTAAAACTTCACGGGCAAAAACATTTAAAAGACACAACTTCGCTAACATTTAAACTGAAGGCAGATATTGAACGCAGTGTTACTTACACCTACATATACATATGCATGTATATCTATTCGCAAGTTTAAGCACTGACAAAACGTCTCAATTTACCACCCCTGGTTTTTGTATCTAAACTGTTGACTTCATAACTGCTACAAGATATTCAAATGACATCACAATTCTGAGCATGCCTTTGACAATCAGCCTTCAAATAAAGGATACACTTCACATTTGCATGCAAAAAGGGTGGATAAACTTACTCCAGGCATGTGGAACCTCATATGTAACAACAACTTTTTCTTCCTCACAAAAAAAAAAGAAAAAGAACAATAGCAGCAGATATAAAGAATATCACAATAATGGAGCCAAACTAAACTTCATATTTCCAAGTACACTTATCAGAGCTTTTAATCACTGAGGTTCCACATACACTGTACCTATATGCCAAAAACATTTATCACAAAATAATAGGTCTTTGAGCCAAATACATAAAGCCTAAAATAAAATATGTTCCCTCTCGGTCAGTTTGGAAAGTTAAATTTGGCTGCCAGTCTAGATTTTGTGCGTTTGGGTTGAGGTTTACTACCGGAGTCAGACTGTGGAGCAGTTGTCTTTTCCTTGTGAGCAGCAGGACTTTTATGGGTTGATGCCCTTGATGCAGGAGCGGCTGTGTGAGGAACCCGCTGTGCTGAGTTTGACGCTGCCTGTGTTGAGTTAGACACCGTTAGTGATGAGTTAGAAGCCGCCTGCGCTGAGTTAGACGACGTCAGTACTGATGGAAGAGGGACACCATCAGCTGCAGCAGTTGTAAGTGAAGATTTAGGTACCGTCGTTTCTGATGAGGTCGGATAGGCAGGAATCTCTCCCCTGTCTTGGGATGATCTCATGGGCTTTTGAGGGGACTTCTGTTTTTGTATAACCTGCAGAGATTTGGGTTAGTGATTTACTTATTTCTGTCCACTTGGGGAAACAGGTCAGATTAAGGAAATCATCCGTAAACTTATGTCAATCAACAAGCAGCATAATCAGTTATTTCAAAGGACATGAAATCTACAGGAGATTTTTTCCTCCCCAAAAATTATCTTTTCTATTCGTCGTTATTGGTTATTTTCATGGCAAGTAAGATATTTCTCAGGACAACTGTCAACTTAATGCATAAATTTACTTGTGGTATGCATGAAGATTTGCATTTGTGCCCCACCTGTAGCGGTATGAACGGGTTACTCGCCGTCCCTCGCTCTCCCTCCTTCTGCTGACCAGACGAGGTCACGTGATCTGCTGGCTTTAGTTGTCGCGAGTAACCGTGGTGATAACCAGCATCTGATCCTGCTCCAGTCGGCATTTGTGGAAGGTAATGAGGTTGGAAGAAGTTGGGTGGAGGGTGAGTGAACTGCGCTTGTCCGGGAGGAAGGAACGGAACACCTACAACAAGAGCAAATGTCAGGAGGATAAGCTCTAGCAAAGCCTTGTACATGGGAATGAATGAATGAATGATTATGGCTTAACGCCACATTGTCTTGTACATTCATACCAGTGACTGTTTATATGAAAGTTTATATGTGTTGTGACAAATTTATCCTGAGTAGAGGAGTGAAAGGATCCCATGTTGCAAAATTAAACAACCTACAGAGAAACAATAAAGAATCAGTTTTGTTGATTTAACTCTGAAGCCTGTAATTCTTAGTTCTATCAAATTTAACTATATGTTTCCTACGTTACGAAGTTACTCACCAAACCTTGGCTGGACAGGACTAAATGCTGAGTTAGGCGAGAACGGCAAGTTGGGCCGCCACCTGGGTCCTTGTAGACCAGGGGGCTGAGGTATGCCCATCATCATCATGTTGAATGACATCTTCTCCTACAACAGTGCTTTGTTTGCTCAGTGTATCACAGCTTACATATGGTTAATTCACCCACTGTCATTTAACACTATAAACTTGCCCCTAATTGGCTAACTAAGCTTAAGGATTGTTCTCAAAGCAGCTAATCAGACCCTAGCCACTGAGGCTGCAGGTTCAAATCCAGCCCTGGCTAGTTCCGCTGAAACTTGAAGCATAGAGATTTGTCATGTACCTGGTAAAGGGCAATGGTTTACTCCAGGCAAGTCAGCTTCCAATCCACCCATGAACTTGAACGCTATAGCACAAGTGAAACAATTCTAAAGTACTGCTTTAAGTATACATACATAATGATGTTTAATGCCATACTGAAGAATTTTTCACTGTAGTAATACTTAACTGGTTTAAAGATAGGAGAACTGGAGTGCTTTTACTATAAACCACCACCCTTTGCTGACAACCCTCTTGTCTTCTGGCCTGAACTCAACGAGAGCTGCATTTCAGCCTATAACCCTATTAGTCAGGGGCTGATTGGTCAAGGCAAAAAGGTCAAGGATCACACCAGTACCTATACGTGTAAAGACCTACATAATGTAGGTGACTAAGGTCTCTATATGTAACGTGTGTACCACTGCAGCAGCAAGCCGATTACTAGGCTCATCAGGCATAATTATACAACAGACTTTAACAAAATTTCACATCCTATAAACAAGCAAATTCAGAGTGGTCATTCACTCCTGTCACACACATAAACAGCAAAATGTATCCATGGATCAAGCTGGATCTCAAACTTGTCCTCAAAGGCTACAAACTTAACTTGTACACAATGTTATTTACTGCACAAGAAGCACAGCATGACGACTCGACAGACAGACATACAGACCCAAATGAATATCCCTCGTTTTCATGGAATGGGTAAAGAAGGATATTTATTATTTATACATCAGTGAAATCCCAGTATTTCCTTCACTGATAAAAATGATATCTTCACTAGTTAGATATCACTTTTGTTATTACATTTTGCTATTACACTGCTGGTGACCTTGACTTGTGGACTGTATCACAAGGCCGTGCACTTCTACGCAATATATAGCTCACCCAAAAAAGAGGTTGAAATTCTTCATGTGCTTAATTTATGTAAATACCTGTATTGCATTAGCATTAAACACCATTGTGGAATGTATAATTACTTACAGACAGCGTTTAAAACTGTAAAAAGGTTTAGTGAGCGCAGACGTGAACGAAACTTAAGCGCATATGCTTATTTTTTCACGTATGCAACAGATAAACTGATACGCATTTATATACATGTAGAGAAAATGACAGGATATAAATAATAAATAGAATACTGCACAGCGAAGCGTATCATGGAATATCATTTCCACCTCTGACTCAAACAATATTTATGGTATTCAACCTTCACTGTGCAATACCCTCTATTTCTCCTCACCAGTTGTCTGAGGGTCATACTCGCTGCACTCTCTGAAGCCGCCTCCCTTGTACTACACACAGACCCATGGAACTTTTGACCCGTTGACAAAGTAACATATGCTGCAATTTGTCCCTGTCAAAATTAAGTAGCCGTAAAAGATTGGTGACACAGAAAGTCTGAGAGAGAAAAATTATCAAATTCAGATGTCTCTTGATGCAGATCTTTTGAAAGGTTGATTCTCATTACGCCTAACTACTGTTAGGCTTAATGCGTGCTGATTTTTCAAAACCACCAAGTGTATGACGACATACTGGAAGGTGTAACATGTAGACATTGTGTGTTTCCATGTACTTCATGGCTGACTAGCCTAAGCCTGGCGTTACGGCCATTGCGTGATCTCAAAATACATGAATAATTCTATAGGTGACGTCACAGTACTGAGTACTGGAATACACACAATGTGATCATAGAGACTCAAGTACCACACCACTTCAGCAGGCTTTGTTTTGAATGACAACAACAACAACAACAATAAAAAACATGATGACATATTTTGATTAGAGGTTGAGGTACACTATCGGGGCTATAAACTAGACACATTACTGCATCCAACTTCCTCCTCATCTTTACAGCTGTCTTACATTAAAGTTGTGGGGTTAAATGACACAAAAATAAGGGTTATCAAATCACCTTCTGTGAGGATGTGTAATCATATTTAGGAGGTCCCATTCCTGAAGAATTGCACAATTCCAGCAGCTCCATTACAGGGTTTCTGCAATCAGAAATACAAACTGTCACTCAGTTACTGATAGTCATGTTCATAATAGACTGTACTTTGTATTTACTACCTTTGATTAATGACTTGGGCAATGGTGTACACAATGTTCAATCAGGATTAATAGAAGTGAATCACTGCTGTGAAGTTGATGGGCGGAAGAAACCAGGCTCTACGAAACCTTTAACAGAGTGTCCATTGAATGTAAATACAAGAATCCCTACTTTTTATGACACGATTCTGGTAATTTCATCATTTCATCCAAAGGTGGAAACAAAAACTTGTTTCACTTCACTTGAACTGCATCCCAGATTATCCCTATCGTCTTTAGAAGTTCACCATAGAACTCAAGCATTTAACTGCGCTCTATGGGAGGTATTAATCTAGCATATTTCTGCAACCTTTTCGCAAGCATCGGGCAGTAAAACTTACGAAGAAGTCGGAGTTGAATCCATGACAAACAATTAGGGAGATTGGAGGTAATTCATTTTAATTTTTAAACGAAAATAAATAAATTATTTGGTTAGAGACAGTTATGTAAGAGTTAGAGATGTCAAACCATGCTGCACAGCCTATAGCCATAGTTAAATGTGAGACTATAGTCACATTACATGTTATGCTGAATTGATAATACCCAACTGAGTGTATTAGCTTAGACTAAGAAATTGAATGAAACTCGTCAGCACAGGCAGACCTAAACTCAAGGCTGTCAAGCAGTCAATCTTTGTAGCCACATAATCCTCAACAAGAGAGCAATGTGGTGATGGGGGATCTTAAGCAGGATAAAAACACACTTGTTAATCAAAGGCAGGATTAAACACTCATCTTTAACCCCTTAATGTCTATATGAGCAGCTCTGACGCATACATTTACTTCTGAAAAGAACACTCTTCATGCTTGGACCTGTTCTTCTTTTCTTCAGAAAAAATGGTTACAAGATATATGCAGAAACTAAAAGTTTCTAAAATGATAATCGCAGTACATTTAACAGTGTTTGTCCCTTTCTAAAATATTGATATCTGAATATTAGATTTTAGATTTTTTAAGCTTCCGTAGGTTGAACAACATTGTTACACACGAGCCTCACGAGCTGAGTGGTGTTGATATGCAAATCGTAACTTTCCTCAATTCCAGCATACTGTAGGACAAGACAATCACAGCAAGAGACCCGATCCGACCACCTGTTGTTTCGCCCATGCCAAACAGATTAAGTGTTGTGAACACCATTATAATACGCTAACCAGTACAGGACTTTTTGATGGTTTTACTGAAATGGTTTAGTATTAAGGCCAAACTCAATGTCGTTATTGTAATTTAAAATCATCACTAGGTACGTGACAAAATGTAAAATTTTGAACTCCTGTCATATAGTCTAGATTTGGTGAAAGATTTCACAATCAATTTTTTATCCAAGGGGCGGGTCAATGAAAATAAGTTCATCTGATTGATCAATGTTGAATTCTGTGAGCTGTCAGTCATCTGTAAGACAATTTGTCACTCGTGACTGACGTCCCAGAAAATTTGACAAGGAATGGCAATAGCCTTTCACCAATACAATGTATAAAATTGTTGCGACGTGAAGCTGTTCACGGGCGACCACTTTCAGACATGCAAACACAATGTTCAACTGGTGCACACTGAATTTATTATCGCCACTTCAGGAGATCTTCCCACCACAATGCTGGCTGTCATCGTATGAGTGAAATTTTCTTGAGTACTGCATAAAATAGCACCAACATTTAACATACCTGTACTGGACCGTTTTAATTACGCTCGTAAGAGATAGGTATAAGCCGCAATGCATGGTAAAAAATATGCTTTTCATGGAAGGGTTAGCGAGTTTACCACTATTAGGTGTCGGCATAGAAAGTTTGACCTGGATTTCACTGATTTGGAATCCCTGATCGAGGCACTCAACGTCGAACAACAGCAGTTCTGATAATCCACTACCCATTAATTTACAGCACATCACCATGGGAATTTTGGGAGAATTTCATGAAATTGTTGATTTAATAGCTGGATAGCTGTACAGCTTTTAATTTTAGTCATACCGATTTGCATGACATCAGTTATATCTATAGGGGCCTTCGCCGCAAGTTTTATAACCCTACGACCATTGTCTACACCCACACTACCCGTCGCGCCGTCTGCTGTAAAGTGATCAGTGGTATGAAACAAGTTAGGCCCACTATTCACAGCATTTATGTTCATATCGGTCAGGGCAGTGTTGTGGAGTTGTGACATCATGCAGCAAGCAGAACTCGTCTTGGCTCCTTGCGGAAAGGTTGCGGAAATATGGTAGTTTTAGATGAAGTTCTCCATGAATCTTCCACAGTAAAATTGTGTTTATATTTGAAAAACTGAACATTAGAAAAAATTATTTATCTATTTGGTTTGTATTTTACACCGTACTGAAGAATATTTTACTTACATAATGGCAGCCAGCGTCATCGTGAGAGGAAACCGGTGCATTTGATGAACATATTCTCTAAATTCAACCTAGAAAGTCCTGACATGGATATTGACTTACCGGACAACCCTCTGATGAGGGCCCGAGTGGGGTGGAACGGATGGAAGAGGGAGCGTCGGGTGCAGCAGGGCCGGGGGAGGGATGGCTGTAGGGGCCAGCCCCGGAGGGTGCATTCCTAACAACTGGTTGACCACAGGAAGTGGAGGTACCAGCTGTCGGGAATTTGCAGGATGACTGGAGATCTTTGGAGCAGACTCTGGCGGTGGATGTTCTCTCACTGCTGGTGCAGAGTCTGGTATTGGCCGAACCTGAGCTTCGAGAGGGTAATCTCCTCTAGCTGTTGATGCCAAGTCTTGGATTGGCTGGACCTGATGCTCTGGAGTGTGTTCTCCAACTACTGACGCAGGCAGAAGTGAAGACGTAGGAGATGCTGGTGCTTTGCTAGCACACTGCTTAGCACCTGCAAAACAAAGCTAAATGATGGTAAACAATATCCATCATGACACAGCGTACATTAAATGACCTCAAATTTCGCCAATGACTAAGTTGTACAAAAGATTCTTGGAGCTCTATTGCTCTTGGAAAGGTATTTTGAGGTTTGTTTTAAAGAATCATTGCCTAATGGAAAAACAAAAGTTTCTGCACCACAGGCAATACTTTATGAAGTGTAATTGCCTCTGAAAATGCACTTTTTGGGCCTAAGACTTACAGCATTTACCGTAACGTCTATTTAAATAACTGTATGGGTATGAAGTACTTCTTCATAAACGAAAGAAGATTCAACAGCATGACATGTTACCTGCAAACAGCTCCTGAACAGAGAGTTGTCTCCCATAGCTGTGCCCAGACAGTGCCTGTTGGGAACTTGGTGAGACAGGGGAAGTCCTCTGTCCTAACGTGTCATCTACAATTAATGACTTTTGCCTCTCCACAAGGCCAGCCTGAAAAAAAACATGTTGAACAAATTACATATATCCTATATAGAGACTTAAGTCACTCCAGTTACACCATGTCGCAGAATATATTTCTTTAATATCTGATTTTCTGTTTAACCCCAAACAACAGAGCACTTATATGATGCCAGTTAGATAAACTGCTGTGAGAACATTGCAATTTATGCGTTTTCTTTCTTATTTATTTATTTATTTAATTATTGTTGTTACTGAATAAGTATTTGCCGCACAAATAGTTTCACAAACTTCATTGTTCACTTATTGTCCAAGGTCAGGTTTAAACCTTAATCCTTTCTTACATTAGACACCTAGCAATTCAACACTTTAAAACCATTTTAACAGGCTTATAAGTGTTAAAGTGAATATGTCACAATAAATAACAACTATATTTCAGTCTTTAGGGCTTATTTAGATGACTATTTCTTGTGTTACTGGCAAATCTCTCCATATCTATAAGGGTGTTTGTATCAGTGCTGTGGTAACTCACTCCTGTCCCTTGTGCAGAACTGCTCTTCAAATTTATCAGAGTGTACATGAACGTAACTGTGTAGTGGCCGTGTGAACTCACCCCTGTCTCATCTGTAGAACTGTTCTTCACATACAGTACGTGAGAGTCTTTGTAACTGTGTAGTGGTCATGTGAACTCACCCCTGTCTCAACTGTAGAACTGCTCTTCACACATGTCGGAGTGTATGGAGCTGTGTAGTGATCATGTGAACTCACCCCTGTCCCATCTTCTGAGCTACTCTTCACATATGTGAGAGTCTTTGTAACTGTGTAGTGATCATGTGAACTCACCCCTGTCCCATCTGTAGAACTGCTCTTCACATATGTGAGAGTGTATGCAACTGTGTAGTGGTCATGTGAACTCACCCCTGTCCCATCTTCTGAGCTACTCTTCACATATGTGAGAGTCTTTGTAACTGTGTAGTGATCATGTGAACTCACCCCTGTCCCATCTGTAGAACTGCTCTTCACATATGTGAGAGTGTATGCAACTGTGTAGCGGTCATGTGAACTCACCCCTGTCTCATCTGTACAACTGCCCTTCACATACACGAGAGTCTTTGTAACTGTGTAGTGATCATGTGAACTCACCCCTGTCCCATCTGTAGAACTGCTCTTCACATATGTGAGAGTGTATGCAACTGTGTAGTGGTCATGTGAACTCACCCCTGTCCCATCTTCTGAGCTGCCCTTCACATTCGCTACTGAACCATCTGACAAGCCTTGAGCAGCCCCAGCAATTTCCAGAGAGTTCATCATTGCTGCAAACTCACTGACATTTGGGTCAGGAGCACTGGAAGATGCCTTACCAAACAATGACTGGATATCAATTTTGGTCATAGCACCTGATTGGCTAGTTGAAGTTGCGTCAGAGGGAGGTACACCCTGTCGCTTGTCAGCCTCCTCAAACTGCCGATTCAGCAGATCTTTCTCTGCTTTGGGTGTGCTTTGTGGAGGAATTCCATGGCGCTGTTGTTTCTCTGGGTACTGGCCATCCAGAACACGAGCTGCCTGTGACAGCGACACGCCCGATTTCTTAGGGGAGGACTTTGCCTCTGTGGATGCCTGGATTTCTTTCCACATGTCAGCAAATTCTGATGAAATCCCTTTGGCTTTATTGGACTGCCATATAAATGAGAAAACATAATAGACATAACATAAGATATATGTATCTGAATGCCCTGTGATAAACAAGCCATTTGTATTTACTCTTGAGCCATTAGAAAAATAGCTACATGTATACTGAAGTCCACACACAAAAAAACGAACATAATTTTGTTGAAAACAGAAATAATGGCCAAAAACTTGAACATGTTCTGTAACTTATCTCAGTGTAACAAGTTTGTTGAAAGTGAACAAAAGAGTGAATCTTGAACATGATATGTCACGTCTCATGTGAAAACCAAGCACCAAAGTTCAATTCAATAAAATGCGCCATTATGAAAAAACTTCAGAAACTGTTTCAAGACAAACTGAAGGAGGGACAAACAAATGGCCTGACTTGCAGATGAGGGGTATACCTATAGTCACCTTCAGTACTAGCAGGGCACTAATATGTTTTCTGTTTGAAATCAGTGACACAAGCTGTGTAGGCGTTGTCCAGGCCGTAATATAAATCTATGATATCAAACATAACAAACTACACAGAAAACACTTCTTTTGGGAGTGAAACACTGTTAATCACTGTCCTCTGATCTAAAGGCTAGCTAATGTAATCAGTAATGATGCAAGTTAGCTAATGTTATCAGTAATGATCCAAGTTAGCTAATGTAATCAGTAATGATCCAGGTTATCTAATATAATCAATAATCATCCAGGTTAGCTAATATAATCAGTAATCATCCAGGTTAGCTAATGTAATCATTAATCATCCAGCTTAGTAAATGTAATCAGTAATCATCCAGGTTAGCTAATGTAATCAGTAATGATCCAGGTTAGTCGATGTAATCAGTAATGATTAAGGTTAGCTAATGCAATCAGTAATGATCCAGGTTAGGTAATATAATCGGTAATGATCCAGGTTATAGATTGACAGAGGCATTACTTATGGATAACATTACTTATGATCCAGGTTAGCTAATGTAATCAGTAATGATCCAGGTTAGCTAATATAATCAGTAATGATCCAGGTTAGCTAATGTAATCAGTAATGATCCAGGTTAGTCGATGTAATCAGTAATGATCCAGGTTAGCTAATGTAGTCAGTAATGATCCAGGTTAGCCAATATAATCAGTGATGATCAAGGTTAGCTAATGTAATCAGTAATGATCCAGGTTAGTCGATGTAATCAGTAATGATTAAGGTTAGCTAATGTAATCAGTAATGATGAAGGTTACCTAATGTAATCAGTAATGATCCAGTATACCTAATGCAATCAGTGATGATCCAGATTTCTCATAAAGCTTACCTGAGTCTGTCCTGTGCCTTTGCGACTTGTTTGGTTAGTTGTGACACGAGCTGAACTAAACTGCGCTGAAGACCGAGAGCCGAAGTCTGCCTCACGACCTATGCTGTTATTACTGTTCTGATTCCCCTACAAACAACACCGATGACGTACAAAAGGCTGGGTGAGAGCCACAAGTACACAGGCATTAGCATACCAGCCATGCTTGATATTTTCTTCAATTGTTTTTTAAGTAAAAAGTTAGAAACACTCTTTTAAATGTTTTAGAATTATACAATCTATATACCTTAATTCTTCAACATTTTCAGCCATCTCTGCAGCCAATGTTTTGAAACCTTTTATTAGAACTATATGGGGTTGAGAAATAATTTGCAGTTTTATGAAGCTTGCATCTTCAGCAACAAAACAAAATCATTTAAGTGTCATTTTCATAATAATTTAATGCATAAATTCCACATAAAAAATGATTTAGAGGTTGATGGTCGAATATTTATAGCATTTATTTAAGAATATACTACAGAAAGTCCAAACTGTACTTCAAAAGTCTTTCCTTTCCAACAAGGGCAAACTTACATTGTTCCTTATGTGTACGTGCTTGTTATGCTGCTGCCTCACCAATGAATATGACAAGACACATTCACCAAGACAAGACACATTCACCACCACAAGACACATTCACCAAGACAAGACACATTCACAACCACAAGACACATTCACCAAGACAAGACACATTCACAACCACAAGACACATTCACCAAGACAAGACACATTCACCAAGACAAGACACATTCACCAAGGCAACACACATTCACCCAGGCAAGAAATAAAATCCATCCACCAATAAGAACCACGTACACATGTATATGCTTACAGTTTGCCTGGATGCCAGGCCATTCTTAAGGGAGGAATAGCTGTTTCCCGCCTGTTCCCCTCTGCTCCCAGAAGCCATAGCGTAGGACAGGCTGGAGTTGCTTCCCTTGTTGTCTGTACGCGAGGAAGACCAGTTAGCCGAGCCCTGAACGATCTGTTTGACCCTCTCCTTCCTCTCCCCATGGGATATGTTGATGAGACAGTTGGACGCACAGCGGTAACCTCGACCAGGTGAACACCTGAGCACACAGGAAACTAAAGATATTCAGTATTTACTTCTAACATAGTAAACTAGTTTACTGACAGGGAGAAGCTATGAAGAATGAAAGAAACCACATTTTGCCTGGGATCATATTTATTTATTTATTCGACAGGTGTTTTACGATGTGCTCAAGAATATTTCACTTATATGATAGCTCTCAGCCTTATGGTGGGAGGAAATTGTGCACTTCCTCAGGGAAGCCCACGACCGTCCGCAGGTTGCTGCCAGACCTTCCTACATATGGCGGGAGAGGAAGCCAGCATGAACTACACACCAGGGATCTCACCATCCAGAATAAATTAAAACATGTGACCTTATGGGTACCGGGCTAGTAGTTTGTTAGGAGAGTCACCTCAGCCAGTAAGCATCAAACTTCTTCAGTGTGCATTTGCACCACATTGGATATCTTTCAGGATATCGTCGTCAGTGGCATTTTGAGATCATGTTAAATATTAGACATCACATGAATTGGTCCAGTCAGATATTGCAAAGACAATGAATAGGGAAAGTGACATCAAGTAAACAAAGAAGTACTTCTCTTATACAAGTAGAATTAAAGGAATTATAGGTCTTTGGAACCATGTGGTAATGCCCAATAAAATACTGTTCCGAAATCAACATCTTTCATGCATGGCAAAAAAACAAATGCATCACATTTGTCTGAGATTTTACATTTATTGTGAACACTCAGACATTCCTGATTTGTTTTATGATCTAAGAAAACAAATTCTCAAAGATGGCTTCCTATGCCAAGGGAAGTCACTAAGCCTGTCCTGAATTAGCCCTTACAACTTACCTGACTGTTATCCCACCCAGAAACTCGGAATCAAAGATGACCTCATACATGGTGTCTGCTTCTTTCTGTGCATGGTGGATGCCTACCACTGTTCCCCGCAGCCCAAACGGCACGGAGAAGCCTTCTCGAATGTTCACCACACGGTCAAACAGCATGAAGGTCACCTCGGGGTCAGGGATTATGCCACCGTGCAGGAAGACAGGCTGTAATACATGTACAAACATCTCAAACAGACAAAGGGCATTCTAGCTGTATTCTGTCCTGTATCATCAGATAAATTACTGACACAATGCTTCATTTATATGTGATGCAGGACAGAGGTAAAATAAACTAAAGTAGAACCACTATCCCTTGTTCGTGCAAAAACTCTCCAATGACAAAGCCTGATCAAAATATTTTGTATATATGAACACACTTTGTAGCTTATTTTTTACTTGAAATGCATGAAAGATTAGAAGAAATATGTATACAGTCAAACCTATATTTATGGGCACCTGTATTTAGCATCTAACAGTCCTAAGCGTCCACTCTCGGTGCAACCGAATGATTTTCCATCTTAAACAACCTGTAATATGCGGACACCTGTCCAATGCCGCTAACGGCCACTATATATTGTAACAAAATCCAATATCAACCTGCCCTACACATTCGAGATTTTCATAAGTGATGACAATCCCATTTGAAAATTTCAAAATGACCGCCGGCAGCTTTGATAGTGTTTGAAAATTTGCAATATTGTAACCTGCCATTTTGTCCTGACTAGTGAAGTTTGTGGTTTACTGGTGAATGGCAGTAAAACCTATTTGTTTTAATGCCCAGCTGGTTTTTGTCAGGACACCCAGGCAGTGGGATTAACCCCATGTAAAGGTCGTTTGAGGTGTGAAAGCCAATGTCACAGTGGGCAAACCTCCTGTGGTTCCATCCAGGTATGGTTTATTTGAAAAAGCATCTGGCTTGCCTGGCCATTATCTTCGTAGTTACCTGGTGGTGTGTCTTCTTTTTGGTTTACCAAAATATGACCTCTCACAAACACATGTTGAACTTCCCTGATACGTATACATGTATGTTGTTGTTGCTTCACGGGTAATGGCACACTGGATTTTCATACAGATTATCAGTCTAGCTGCGATTCACAGTCCAAAAGCTGACTGGAATATCCAGTATCCACGTTGATCCAATCGGCGCAAGACTTTCCAGATCATGAAAATGTTGGGGGAGAAGTGCTTAACTCACACTTGCGCTGGTTGAAACTCAGGCTGTAAGCGCTTGATTATTTACACTCTGTGTGAACAACGTTAGGTCTTCAGGCTTTATACAACCTACTCTGTTTAAATTTTTCAGATATAACATTAGTATAATGTTTTATATAGCTACTAAATCTATGTTGGCATAAACGTTGATCATATCTGAAATCCGTACTGATAGGATCAGAAACATAAGCTATGTGTTGGCTTGGTCTTTTATCCAGCCTGTGTCAAGTGTCCACCTACCCTAAACTACCACTTATTTTGTCCCCCTTCACTGGCCACATATATCATGTTTGACTGTAGTTAGTTTTTCTAATCATAAAGTTTTTAATAAATGAAAAATACTATCTCTGCTTACCCTGAACAGGAGGTGTGGTTTCACCTGCATCTTCACTGATTTCCTCTTCTTTTTGTTCACAGCCTAAAGATGAATCACACTGTTATTTCTTGTTTATAAGACTGCTATTTTACTCCATGCATTAAATCCAAGACATAAATTTCAATTTGCATTTGTATATCTACCAATCAAATGAATGCAATACACTTCTTTTTGCTACACAGATAACAAATACTTACATGGGTAGATGTTTTGCTCAAAAAAAAAAATCTGTATGTCCGAAATACCCCACTTCAATCCCCCAACATTTCTAGAAATAAAACTAAGAAAACCTTAAAATAAATGAAAGGGCGTCATGTTGCTTAGCTTGGCTTTATATAGATTGTTCAATGGGCCATTCATGATGTGCATTGACTGCGCTACTAGTACATCAAAATCTGAATGGAGAAATGTAGCAATCTGAAGAGAGCACAGACTACTTGAAAATCCATTACTGCATTAAGTGCCTAATAGGTGTAAATGCAAAATTAATTAGCCAATTTCAAGTGAACTTACATGCACATATGCACAAGTCTAGATTATAGGGAAGATGTATGCTGTTAGTTTCATGGAAATAGTCCCGTAGTTTAGGAAGAGTTGCATGGATAAAATCTGAACATATGGAAAAGCACTATTACAAAAGTTGTAAATGGAGCTAATTATGACATTAATTACCCAACTGCAATTAACCTTAAGTGTATGCACAAGTTCAGATGATAAGCAAGATGTATGGTAAGTTTCATCAAAATCGGCACTCTGCTTTGGATGAAGATGCGTGGACAAGATCTGAATATATGGACACTGTTACGCAGTGTCCTACAAGGGGGGTAATTACAACTGACTTGAATAAACAAAATGGAACTAACCTTTATCCTGTCTACTTCTTTTTCTATCTCTTTGATCATGAGCTCATCCACAATTTCAGCACCAGCTTTCATTGGCTTCACATCATAACAAGGTAAGGTTTTCAAGAACTCAGACACCTTCTGTAAACTGTCTTTGCTGGAAGGATAAGCAGAGCTTAGGTATATAGTCACGTATGCATGGGCCCATTTCACAAAGTGATTTCTAGCTTTAAACTTAAACTGTAAATTAGCATGTATTAGACACATAGAGTGTTGCCCGATTAATCTGTGATATGGTGGTATCATCTACATGTAGACCAAGTTTGAGCATCCAGCTTCAAATATTTTGTTCAGTAACGAAGATTAAGGCTTTGGACTTAATCCAATAAAGAGCTCTGTGAAACAGACCCCATGGCTAAAACCAATCAATGGTCAGTCTTAAACTGTTTTAAAGCAAAAATAACATGGCCAATATTTTACCTAAGAAATGTATACTAGTTCTTTGACCTGATTTAATGGATAAGAAAACACAAAAATGATGGCAAAATCAGATGAAAGAGCCCAAAAACTTGTTTGCAAATATGGCCTTTAATTTTTTTTTAATTTTTTTTTAAATTTTTTTCCAAGACAAAAAGGTATCTGAAAATATTTTTGTATGGTGGATATTTGGGACCACCTTTTGGTACTTATCTACATTGCATAATAATGTTCTGAATACGGATGTGTTGCATGACGAATAATTTATTTGAATCTAAATTTCTTGTTTATATCCAAACATATGCATCTAATCTGAATTATGACAATATTTATGAATATATTAAAAATATAAGTATGACCAAAGTCCAGGCTGAACACATCTGTTAGCTGAATAGACCAACTTCTAGTGTAAATATATTTATTAAACATGTGTTACATCCCCATTTATAACATTATTACACAACGACTGTCTCTACCAACAGATGATCTCAAATACCCACAATACCAAAACTATTTTCAAGTGTCTTTCTCTCTTTTATGAAAAATAGAAAATAATATTGACTACCACATTTATCATTAATTTTTTGTACTCTTTCATCTAAACTTTTTCAATTTTTTTTGTTTTGTTTTCTTTCATGTTTTATGTAATTTTTCTGTTTTTGCCACCTTCAAACAGTTAAACTTTTTATTTATTTTCTCCATTATTTGTTCATCTGTTTCAACATTTCTGAAAAAGATATTTCGCTACAATTTCAAACTTTCTGATCTTGGAACAAGAAATCAGAAAACAGCAAATTAACAAATCAAAATCTTTGGACAACACCTGGCATTCAAGCAGATTACCATCTGTAGAATGTCTTTATACCTGCCAGAAGGGAAGACGTCCTCTTCAAAGTAGAAATCAGGTCCACCTCTTTCTTGACGGCTGATGAAGTCAAACAGTTGAGGAAACCTGAGAAGATACATGTACGTCAGCGTCAATTTGTAATCTACAAACACTTAGCAATTTAACTTGTATTCTCTCAAACTTTTCGCACCACAAAGGGAACTTGAAAGACAATTTCATCAATTTAGGGAAGTTATGTGGTGCATTTTCTAGGCTGTCTTTTTGCAAGGCGTACTGGTACAAAATGTATATAACAATTAAGTATGAAGACACAGTAACTTTCCAAACATAGCTGATCACTGACTCGCCCCTGTC